>NC_056736.1:3687141-3855762 GCF_019279795.1 Protopterus annectens | reverse complement strand
GCCGCTTACAGGGGAAATAAAAATGCTATGCCCAGGGCATGTATCCACCTAGCCAGAATGTGCGTGCCTTTCAACATGCATTGTGAATCTGTCTTGCTATGCCCTTTTCCAAGGTTAGTATACTGTGCCTCTTTCTCACAGTGACACAAGTGATACCCAGGGTAACCCTACAATGTCACATCCAGTCATTAATATCGCTCTTGAAGATAGTCACTGAGTCAGTACACCTAACCTCTATTGGGATAATAATCAGGAATGAAGGGTGCCTCTGAGTTGTGAATGTGCCCCTCCACCATGTCCTATGTATATCACTCCTGAAGTTCAAGTATTTCCAGCGTGTATCCTGGTGGGATCTGGATATTCTGAGATGCAGCATGGCCATTACGTGAGGGTATGACCTGGCCTTCTATGTCAGGCACAGATTGCCTATGAAGAGGCAGTATGTCACTGAGTACAGCTGCTGCTACTTTAACCAGTCAGTATGTGGCATCTGTTTGAGCACTTTGATCCCCTTGTCGAGGTACATATGTGGTAGCCCCAGTTGCTGCAGGTGTCTGGTAAGGTGCATGCCGACAGGTTCATCATACTCAATTATGGGCATGATGAGGGATGAGTAAAGGGGCACAATGTCCTCCTGGCCTACATGTGGATCCCATGATGATGTGGCCCATATCACATGCTTACCTAACCACTTTGTCCATGTTGTTGTCAAATGGTAGAATGCTATCAACCAGCGTACCCCAAGGTCCATAATTCCTTGGTCTGCACTTACTGGATTAACACATATGTGGTACATTGTGGTCATTTAGTGTTTGACAAAGGGGATGACTATACTCTTTCTGTCATTCACGTTGAGGCCATGGCTGTGGCACAAGTCATGTGTTTGCAAGAGTCCCTTTTGGAGGATGCGTGTGTTAGCTGTTGAGTTGATTATGGTGTTCAGTCTGCAGTCACCTGTGACTTGCTGAGCCACAGTACTTCCATGTTGGCCTGTACCTATGACAAATACATAATGAACATGACGGCCCCTAGGGCTTTGCCTTGTGGGACACCACTTGTACCAGGTTGGAGGCTGACGTGGCTCCAGCAATTCTACCATGTGTGTTCTGCCCTTGAGCCACTGTGCAATACCCATAGTGACATAGGGGTTAATATGTACACTGGTGAGCTTCCCTAGAATGCACAAGTAGGGTATTGTATCCAAGGCTTATGCAAGGTCCAGGTAGGCTGTGTGGACCTCCTACCCCTTGACAGTGGCCTTGGTGACTGTTTCAAACAAAGCAAACAGGTTTGATAGGCAAGATTTGCCATTGACAAAGCCAAACTGTGTATGGTGACATGTCTGTAGGTCCACAATATCTAGATATGTGAGGTTCTTGATGATTCTTGCCATAGCTTTGCAGACAAAGCTAGTCAGACATATGGGTAGTAGTGTCCAGGATCCGTGACGGCACCACCTGCATGTTGAGGACCACTGTTGCTGTATGCCACTCTCTGGCCACATATCATATATTAAGGCTGGGATTGAACAGTGGTGTTATGTCTGGGTGTAGCTCTTCTTGTGGTTCATGTAGGACACAGCCTGGGACACTGTCTGGTCCCATTGATGCAGTGTTTATTGCTTTGGGAAGGGCATCTCTTACCTGAGCATCTGTGATGTCAGGGGGGGAACCACTGTGATGCGAGACATATGTTCCCTTTTGGTGTGGGGAGAGAAGGCAGCATTGAACCTGTCCACTAGGATGATGGCAATGTCTGTGTGTTTTATATTTTGTGTGACATATTGTATTACCTCTGAGCATATCTGGGTAGTACCACCCAGGTTACTAACATAACTACAGGCAGCCTTGTGATTATCCTCAGTGGCTTGTGGAATCCTCTCTCAAAGATGGCCTTAGACAATCATATGGGTGCCTGTAGTTGTCTTCCAATACTCATCAGTGGTGCCTTCACATTTTGGGAGGTTGTTGTATCATGTAGTGGCGCCATCCTTCTATTGTATAGTGTGTTTATGGCTGGTGTCCGGCCCAGGACATCTGCCTTTGGAGAATTGGGTCATGCTTTCATATGTGGCTTCATGATCCATGCATTCCTGAATGTGTCCACAGAATGCCTCTATACAGGTATCTGCAGTCTGGTCCATATTTTCAACAGGCCTTGGGCCTTTGAAGGTTTCCACATCATTTATGAGGGGTGTGCACTTGCTTGACATGAGCTGTTGACAGATGTGCCGCCCTCCAGACAGAGCAAGGGGAGGGTCACAGTCAGCTACTTGTTGGGACGTACCTCCCTGGACCACATGGAAAGAGACACAGAGGAGCTCTTACAGCACCCTCTCAAACTCAGGTCTCCCACACAGCCTTCATGCTGACACAGGAGAGTTTAGATTACTCTGCAAACACCATCATACTGGGTGATGCCAGCTACCCAAACATAGACTGTGAACATTACACAAGCCACAATACCCAAGCTCTAAGGTTCCCATTGATCAGACATTTTTTGGCTATGGAACAGGTAACCAACCTTCCCACAAGAGGGGCAGATATACTAGAGCTGATCTTTACAAACATGAGTACAAACTGCTCACCACTGGGAGTATATCACTCATTGTTGCAATCAAACCATATACTAATCACACTGGTGTTCTGGATCCCCCACATATGCAAACCTCCAACACATCGATGTGTGTGTGTGTGTGTGGGAAATGTCCCTATTAGCAACCGTGACAGTATCGTACAGGATGCAGATCCCCCTTTTGAAACAGTGATGATGTCAGGACTGTATAACTATATCACCTGTAGTAACGTCCTCCAGTAATTGGCATAGCACGCTCTGCTAATGTGTCTTTCTTCAGTGTCATAACGTAGTTAGGTGGGGGTTTGAATCCTGCAAAGGGAATGTATGAGTGTGGTTTATGTGTGTGCACTATGCTGGGAGGGTTAACTGCCTTTTGCCAACTGGGAGAACACACTACAGGGTGCACATCCCTCCTCCTACACACAGATGATGTCAGCACCCTCTAAGTACAGCATTATTAAAGATTTCTCCAACTACTGCAAATAGCACACTCTGCTAATGTGTCTGTTTCTACTGTCATTGCACAGTTGGGTATGGGTTTGAATCTTGCAAATGGAAAGTATGTGTTTTACTGTTGGTGGGGTTAGTGTGTGTGCACAATGATGGGGTGGGATGTGGCTTTTGCCACATGGGGCTATGAACTGCAGGGTGGTCATTACCCTTAACAAGCAGTGATGTTGATAGCACCCTATACAAACAAAACTACAAAACAGAAGGTGGTGGTACTGATAACACATGTAAGGAGTGTGGTACTCCAGAGACAATGTTAGAACAGTTGTATGTACACAGACAACCCCCTCCTCCTAACAACAAATTCAAACTCATGTGAGTGATGCAACCATATACCAGACTGGAGGCTAGGCTCTGTCTACTCAATACCGCCATAACCAGTCACGTGGCAAAGGGGATCACTCACTACACTTCCAGTCTCACGTAGACCTACCACAACAGCAGACCTAACACATGATCACACATGATCATACTTGTAGGCTCAGACCACAGCTCTGCCTATGCAGCAGAGACCTCCTAAGCAGACATCCAGGCAACCACTACCACATAAACGAACATGTGCAACACATATCACACAAAGCCAATGTGCTGAACACTCACAGCCATTAACAGTTAACGACACACCTCATACACCTGTACTAGGTGCCTCTATCATCAGGCACACTCACATCATGTTCAACAGGCTTAACGAGGTGAGGGTCACGTGTGCAGCCTGTCAGGCACTATGACCTGCCACATAACACAAACACTCAGGTAACCCCAAGGCAGGTACAGGTATGACTCAGTCAATGTCCATGCTGCTGTGAATGGCCTGACACATTCCTCCCTGGACTACATGACATGAGACATTACAGAGCTCTCTGAGCACGTAGCCGAGACAGTTTGACCCTGACCTTTAGTAGCATCCTACCCTCACCTAGAACGATGCCACAATATCAAGGCGCGATGATCCCTTCCAACAATTGACTGACATACTGGTGTCATTCACAGGTGTGCCAATGCCTGCCATCTTGGGGTGGTATGCTTTGCTAGGGACAGCTTGCACCTGTCACCACAGTCCTATTGACATTTGGCAGAGCCTCCTGCTACACCCATAGTGCCTGTATTAGGCAAGGCTCATAAGGCAAACCCACATCCATTTGTATCACAAAGGATGAGGAAATAAGAGTGATGCTACTCAAGACCCAAGGATGCACGCACACAAAACCCTACCTAGCATTCTGGACATCGATATCTGTGCAGTAA
This sequence comes from Protopterus annectens, assembly GCF_019279795.1. NCBI lineage: Eukaryota > Metazoa > Chordata > Ceratodontiformes > Protopteridae > Protopterus > Protopterus annectens. The sequence continues at coordinate 3,851,430 of NC_056736.1, read as the reverse complement.
CATGAACCTGTTTCAGGTTTCACAGGAGCACACCAGTACTACCACGTTATAGCTGTTACCATTCTTGTCGGCCCCAACACTTGAACAAGGGAGGGGGAGTATCAGTATTCAATGCAGATTCCCACGCCTCCACATTGGTGGCACAGTACAACATAGGTGTTAGGCCATTGAGTACAGAAGACGTAGTTGGGGACCTGGGGAGAAAACATGGTAGCGGTCTGTCATTTGTCTACCACATGGCCAACGTGGATTGACAGACATGTTATATAGCCCAGCTAATCATGACTGATTCACATGTATGGCAGGGGAGGTCATTGTGCCTCTGTACTCATCCATCATCAGGCCTATAATTGCATACAATGCACCTTTTGGGATGTACCTAACCAGACACCTACAGCAACTGGGACAGGACAACAGTACATCATCAAGGGGATGCAATGGCTCACACAGATGTCATATTCTGCCCAGGTAAAGTGAATCCAGCTGGACTCAGTGGCATACTGCCTGTTCAGAGGCGATCTGTGCGTGCCATATACAGCCATGTCCTACCTAGCAGTAATGAACGTGATGCACCTCAGGCAATCAGAGTCCCATACAGCCACATGCTCAGAAGAGCTGTACCTCAGCACTGACATACATGGACATGCTGGAGGAGCATATTCCTAACCGAGAGGCTCCCTTCACTCTGTAATGAGCTCACACTACTGGTTAGGCAGAGTCCCTCATTGACTCTCTTCCATAGGAATCTGGATGAGTGGATGGAGATCATAGTTGTACCCCAGGTATCACTTCTATGTCGCTGTTAGACAGAGGCACAGTATACTAAAGTTGGACAAGGGCATAGCAGCATAACTTGTGATTGGGTGGCAAAAGACAAACACATTCTACTAGGCTTACCAATGCCCTAGGGCAAATAGCCTAGTATGAACCTATGAACTGTTCATTCTCAACTGTTCGAGCTCATTACAGAGTGAAGGGAACCTCTCGGTTAGGATTTGCCCCTCCAGCATGTCCATGTATGTTCTATTCAGTCGCTTACCGCTTGCTCAGAGGTGACCTTTGCCTAACATACAAGGCCATGTCAAACCCAGATTTGATGAATATGCTTCACCTCAAAATATCTAGCTCCATCAGAGCCACAAGGCGGAGACTTAAACCTCGACACGGCTATTAATAGGACATGCTGGAGGGATAGATTCATCACCCAAAGACTCCCTATGCTGTGGAACAAAATCACGGTATATGTGAGGCAGAGCACCTCGCTGGCCTTGTTCAAGAGAAATCTTGACCAATGGATGGGAGATCGCAGATATACCCCAGGGATTACCTCAGTGTCACTGCTCGACAGAGGCACAGCAAAATAATGGGTATGGTTCCCCATACTAAAGGGGTGGCGTAAACCACAAAACAATGGGCTGGGCTTGTAAATGCCCTTGGGCAGATAGCCTAGTATGAACCTATGAACATGTGTGTACTGGTATAGTACTTCTGCCATATGTTGCATGTGTGTGTGTTGTGGGGGATGCACAGGTAATGGGCAGATACGTCTGCACAGGTGACACGTCTGACACATTCTGGGTGTTCATCCATACATACTGGATGTGTGCTGCCATCCAACCCTGTGATGTGGACACACATTACTCAGCCTGGATATACATATCCGAACAACACCACAAGCACAGTACACTACCTTGCTATGTATGCATGTTATTACACAGTTATTCAGTAGTTATGACAGTGATGCTATGCATGCAGACCACTGGGCCAGTGGAAGCCACAACACACACCGCCAGCACCTTTGCATATGCTTACCACAGACATCCCACATACTGCATGTACTGTGCACACAGTTATCTAACCCAGAACAACTGCACACCACTTATTAATCCTGTCCAGTGGACTACAGATACAGGCATATTGTATAACAATAGTAGGAGGCTACTGCAGCACAGGGCATATTCACATGACGGGAAGGCATCTGTTGTCTGCAGTGTTAAGTGGCTTCACATTCACCAAATGCACAGATATTGGCAACATTGTTGCAGACAGTTTAGGTGCAGGTACCCCCCCCATTGTCCTACACACGTGTTATTAGTTATCCCAGATGACTGTAACCTCCCTATCCTCTCACATGTCCAGGTGAGAGCCACCCTCATCATTGCAGAACACATATCATCACTGTTACGAAATGGTATCCCTGGATGTGTGCTACATTCACCCCTGGAGGACATAGCACCACATGACAGACTGATATTAATCCCTGGCCATACTACAGGATATGTACCTGAACAGTGCCATACATACACAGTGGTCCCACACCAATGAGGAGGAACCTCTACTGACCCTGGGAACTACTGCATCATATGCACAACTGGCCTTGTGTTCTAAGCTATGGAAGTGTTAGTTATGGCCCACATGTACAACAATATTACATATGTTTATATTTCATGACTATCTACACACAACCTATCTCATGCACATACCTATAGATAGTGAACTATGATACATTTGGAGGTGTCACAGTATACACAGGATTAACCTGCTACTTTGCATTACCTGTGTTTGTGGCAGCTGTTGCTGTGCCAGTGGTGCTGCTTGCTGCTTGCTCCTTGCTGCTTGCTGCTGATTTTGCTGCTGGCAGTCCTAATATTTGTTTTCTTTTTGTTGTTTGGTTGTTTCTCTGTCTCTCTCTCTCTCTCTTTATCCGTAGTGTTTGTGCAATGAATGTATTGCGTGAGTGTAGTGTGGGAACTCAAAGCTTTTGTAGGTATCTGCATAGGTCCATGTGATGGCCTCTGCACCAATTGTAAGGCAGCATTTGCTAATTGCAAGCAGCTGGGTGTGTACTGATTGCATGTCTCACTGTGATTTCAGGACACTGCTATAAAAGGGTATGTGAGATAGGCGTTGCCCTTTCAGATTTTAGGGCGTGGACCATGCTGGTATGCTGTTGACAGTGTTCTGTGAGTGTGAAGGTTAGTACATCTCCCATGCTTCATGCTGTGTTGTAGATTCAGGTTGCTGCATTTATCTTGCCTGTTCCTGTAGTGAGTGTGTATGCATACTGACACCTACAACTATATGTCATATGTATTGCTATATAAATATATATATATATATATCTGTGTACATATACATACTTTCATATATGTACATTAGCTGACATTATTGGGTACAAGCTAACAATTAGCAGGGCTGTTTCTGTTAACACTACACTAGTATGGGAACCCAGTAATTGTGACTATAAAAGTCTGCCTGACATGCTTTGGGTAGTAGACATACTATATTGCCTTTATCTTCATTCCTACTATTACATGTTCCACGTATTTAGCACTATATTCCTGTATGAGAGTCATGTCTTAGTGGTAGGTCATACAGACTAGTGTTACAATGGTCTTGTGGTAGGGCCTACTAGTATGCTCATATTCTGCTTTTGAGTTGAGTATAGGGCCTATCAATCACAGTGCTGGAGGCCTTTAAGCAGTTAAAGGGCTTAGTAGGTCTCACAGGAGCCAGGCTGTGTTGCAGATTCTGGTTGCTGCATATATCTTCACTGTTTCCTGTAGTGAGTGTGTATGGCTACTGAGACCTACAACTATATTTCATATGTATTAATATATATTTATATATATGTATGTGTAGATATACATACCTTCACATATGTTCATTACCTTACATTATTATGTACAAGCTAACAGGTAGCAGGGCTGTTTCTGTTCACACTGAACTAGTATGGGAATCCAGTAATTTGGCCATTAAAACTCTACCTGACATGCTTTGGATAGTACATCTCCTATATTACCTTTATACTGATTCCTACTATTACATGTTATATTTATGTTAGCAGTGTGTTCTTCCAAAGCAGGCATGGCTTAGTGGTAGGTCAAACAGACTAATGTTACCTAGGTCCTGGGTTCGAGACTGACGGTGGGAATTTTTTTACTTTGCAAACTTTCCAACTGAGTACAGGACCTGTCAATCAAATAGCTGAGGCCACCTGTAAGCAGTTAGAAGGGTAAGTAGGTCACACAGGGGTCAGGCTGTGTTGCAGATTCAGGTTGCTGCAATTATGTTCACTTTTTCCTGTAGTGAGTGTGTATGGCTACTGAGACCTACGATTATATTTCATATGTATTAATATATATTTATATATATGTATGTGTAGATATACATACCTTCACATATGTACATTACCTTACATTAGTATGTACAAGCTAACAGGTAGCAGTGCTGTTTCTGTTCACACTGAACTAGTATGGGAATCCAGTAATTTGGCCATTACAACTCTACCTGACATGCTTTGGATAGTACATCTCCTATATTGCCTTTATACTGATTCCTACTATTACATGTTATATTTATTTTAGCACTGTGTTCTTGTAAAGCAGGCATGGCTTAGTGGTAGGTCATACAGACTAATGTTACCAAGGTCCTGGGGTTGAGACTGACAGTGGGAATTTATTTTTCTTAGCAAACTTTCAAAGTGAGTACAGGACCTGTCAATCAAAGTGCCATAAAGGCACTTTTAAGCACTTTAAACCAGGTCTGCGCTGTTTGCGCGGAGGTAACATGCGCACTGGCAGTTAGCTTGTGGGAGCGTCGCAAGAACGGTGTCGCTGGGATAAATCCTAATTGGCTACTGACACACATGTTAAGCTAATTGCACACAGTTTCAGTCTGTCTAACTGCAGCTTGGCAACGGGCACGCAGTTTGCAGCTTTTGAAACACTACTCAGCTACGGGCACTCTGTCTCACAGCAGCTTAGCTATCAGTACATTTCTGACTATTTTTATTATTATGTTACTTCAAAATATATGCTCTATTTCATTCCATTTTACAAAAGGGAATACATTTACATTTGTACAATACTGTCAGGGGGCTTTTTAGTGCTTATTTACAAAAAAAATAAAAAGGTTGTTGTAGGGGCTCGAACCCTGCCTGCCTACTCTTAGGCCAGCAACTCTACCGCTAAGCTATTATTTCTTGGCTTACTTTGCATATTAAGTTCTTATATCCTTTTCCACTGACTGCTGACTGTGATTGCGTTAGTAGCACACCCGCGCACACGAGCGCACACAGTAGCAAACATTTACGGGGTTTAACAAAAAAAAAAGGATTTAATTTAATTTTATGACATCTCTTCACTTTATACACTAATGGCCAGTCGGGGCATGTGTTGTATAGTGTGTTTATTCACATTTTCATGGCCTTTCTCGTGGCTGTTTACTTTCAGCCATTCTAGTCTTCCGGGGGCGTGTCCGCTTGCAGGGCTTAGCCTACAGACACGCTTCTACTCTCTTACACGGACCGTGTAAGAGTTACTAGTGTGATTCAGCATGCCTCATGCACCTCATGCATATGCATGACATGCTGACATCACACAGTTTAACTGTAGCCTCCGTGTAAGAGTTATAACTCTTACACGGAGGCTTCCTGAATCTGGCCCAATGTCTTTCTAGGGGAGAGTCCTGACACCCAGTTTGGCCTCTCCTTTCTCATTGCCAGGATTCTTCATGATTGAGTCTTCCACCAACAAAGATTTCTTCTCTCTCCTCACACTGGCTGTCATCTCCCTCACTTCCTGCTTCATGCCACTACAACCCCAACATTATTCTGTTTAAATCAGATTTGCTATTTTTTTTTTGAGAAATACAGAAAACTACAAAAATAACAATAGCTATACAAAGATATAAAAAGGAGACACGTGATCAAAGAATATATGATAATATAAGAGCATTACAGCAATACAAAACTTCAAGATACTATTTATAATAGACACCGGACTTTTGATCAATATATTTTTTAGCCACATTTGCCTTTAGTTTTAAGAGCATTCAAAAATTTCTTGGTAATTTTTGCAACAGATGGTTATCGTTTGGGATGTTTGGTCAACAGACTGACTTAACATTCAATAAAATGGTAATGTTGTTTTATAGCTGAATTTAAATGGCATGAATAGTCCAGTATAATTGACAACACAAGTTTAAGTATTTATTTTAATGAGTGTTTCTTCATTACGAGGGTCTGACTTCTTGGCTAACAGCAAGACATGGCTTGATGCTGATAACTTCCATAATCCCTTAAAGTTACTGGATAATCCCTTAAAGTTACTGGTTATTTCATGTGTGTGTATGTGGGGGGAAGGGATGACCCAATTTATGCTAATAATTTATAGTCTACTCTTCCATTCAGTACTGAGAGCACTGAAGTAATTGGTGTCTCTATAAAAGTCCAAGTTCATCATCAGTAATGAATAACATATTTACAGATACTTTAGCAGTCACTTTCTTTATTTAATTTTTATTACATTTACTAACCTGCAAGTGAGATGGACCTTGGACCATTTTCAGTCACAATCCATGTAGGCACACACTATCATTTACAAATGGTTAACATTCAGTAGCACAGTTCATAAAGCATATACTGGAACACAAACCGTTTACATTCATAGGCACGTTTCCTTACAGAAGTACATTTCAGAACATATACAGTTTATATTACAAAACTTGAAAATTATAGTCAGGGTCAAAAGTAAGTAGTGGTGTAATTATAGCAACAATGAAGGACAATGAAGGACAAAAAAACATAACAATTACATAGCTTTTATAATAGATATTAAACATCTTCTAGCAATAATACAGGTAATAGAACGTATCTTAAGAACTCAGTAGAACTCATCTTAATTAAACGTTATGAGAATTTAGGATCAGTAGGTAATAATGCACAAGGGTTTGACATTACCACAATAAGGAAACACCTTGCTAGCGTCACTACATTTGTTGACAGTGTCCCTCATGATGAAATTATGAAGTAATTATTCCTAATGCTAATCTTTACATTGTTTATTGTATCAGTAACCAACTCTATAATTATATATTCAGTAATTCCTGGGAACTGTTTAGTTTAGGGCAGCAGACATTCTGATACATAGCTATGTTACTGAAGAAAATCAGACCAGAAGGCAGGAACTGTGAATACTCAGGTGGTGTACAAAAAATGTAAAATCCAATATTTTGAGCCAGTTTATCCATGGAAAACACACTTCATTTAATCGAAACACATAAAATTAGCTCCTTTGTTTCTACCATAAGAAACTTCAGACAGTTTAAAAGATAGTTTAAAAGAAAGCAGTCTATGTTTAAATACCTTGAATTAGTGATGACTTCATACAAAAAGCACACCCCTCATGATTTCATAAAATTTGGGACCCTTCCATAAAATAAACAAATCATCCAAAAAATGTATACAGTTTGCAGTATTGGTAAAAGGCAGAATTAAACAAAAACAAAAGCTCCCATTGCAGTATAACAATGTTAGTATAAACATAAATTGTTATTAATAAAAGAGAGTGCTCATTTTGAACCCATCTTTAAAGGATGGAATGGTGTTAGACTGGCAGTGGAAGTTGACATTAATGAAACAAGTGACGTAAGTATTGAAGCTGGTACTGAGCCTGTAAGTGTTAAATCTGTAAATCGGAACATACTTGCTTTAGTATTTACATTTAACATATATGTTATATATTTAATTTCTGAGATGTACTGGAATGTTAATTTTATGTTTTTTAAAGGTTTTATAAATATTAATGGATATTTATTAATATTTATACATTTTCATAAATTTGCATACAGAGATGTGGTCTCATTGGCTGAAATCATGAGGGGGTATGCTTTTTGTATGAAGTTACCACTAATTGAAAGTATTTAAACATGGACTGCTTTCTTTTAAACTATCTTTGGAACTGTCTGAAGAAGTTTGTTATGGAAGAAATGAAAGTACTAATTTTATGTGTTTTGATTAAATAACATATGATGTCCTTCAAGGATGCATCTGCAGTCCTTACAAATGGATTGTCCTGTTGTCAGGCAGCCCTTCGGTCGGCCGGATTCCAAAATCTGGGTCTGGCCTCGGCTGGTGTCCCACTTCACCCGACGTCATAGCTGCAGTTCTTCGGGTATAAAGGCATCAGCCGACGCCATTTTCCTCAGTCTTTCTTGCCGCGTGACGCCCGAAGCAGAAGCTGTTCGCAAGTGCCGGTCGGTCAGAACCAGAGATTACTACTACCGAAGACTTCTAAAAAGCTAAGTACCCCGTTGGGGACTCTTTCTTGCCTCAGCCGATGTCAGAAAAAGTGAATAACTGTTTAACTTGTGGGAAACAAATACCTCATAAAGATTTCCACTCTTACTGCTTACCTTGCTTAGGCCCAGACCACGACGTAGCAGCTTGTCTAGCCTGTGCTTCTTTCAACCGACGGATGCTTAGATGTCGGTCGGAATTTGCTGAAGAGTTTTTCGGCTCCGCTTTTGCTTACATTATGCCGTCGGATACTCCGACTACGCAAATTTCTAAAAAGCGCAAGGAAAAGGACTGACACTCGCGGTCCGCGGTTTCATCCGAAACCGCGGTTAAGCCAACCGAGAGTGTCTCGGTTTCGGCTGAAACCGAGTCCACGGTTCTTCCTTCGGCCGAAAACTTACCTCTTACTGAGGCCTCATCTAGCTTGGCTGAATCTGCTACTGAAATCCCACCTGCTCTTGCAGGTTCACAGGATTTATCTGACACTATCCCTTTGGATATATCCACCCCTGCACGTGGAGCTGCTAGGCCTCCTGCATCCATGTCGATTAAGGCCTTTGCCAGGGCTAAAGCAGCAAAAACTACCAAAACTGTGCCTGCTAAGACCCCCTCTCACAGGCCTATCTCTAGTTCACAAATGCTTAGTCTAGCAGAGGATCTCATTTCTTTGATCCGGGGATCCCAACCACATCCAGACAGGGCCTCTCACCCACCTCCAGAGAAGAGGACTAGAGTAGAGCCCCCTGAGCCAGTTTCTTCAGATGACTCTGATTCAGATAATTCAAACCCTCCAGAGGGCCCCTTTTCTCCTTATGAGGATCTGATGCAGAAGAGTCCATTCCTTCTGCCTCTCCGCCTGAGGAATTTTCTTTTGGGGAAACCTTGCATGAGGGAACAATTTCAATGGCAGGGCCAGGATTTTTCAGACTCTAGGAAAAGGCTTAGAACCTTTTTGCATTTGCCACAGCATAGGCTTTAGCCATTCCTCCAGTACTTACTGTTGTGGATGATGCATTTAATGATGCTTGTACTGCTCCTGATTCTCTACCTCCAGCCCCGGGTAAGCCCGATAGGTACTACAGGGTTCCGGACACACATTATCATTTGTATAAGGCCCATTTTGCAGATCCCGAAACTATCTCCCAGGGACCCAAGGCTGTAGCAGCTACCTCTGCCAAAAAACCCCTCCCCTCTGAAAGGGAATCTAGGGCCTTAGAGAGATGGGGTAAAAAAGTTTACACTTCTGCTACTCTTTCAGCTAGGGCCTTGAACTGCCAATTCCACATGATTCAGTATCAGGAATTTATGTTAGACCAGTTAACTAAAAAACTAACCTCTGATGAACCATTAGATAAAAAATCTGTACAGGAAATGGTACATAACATTCAGCAGGTCAATAATCATTCCTTAAAATGCGGCTATGATGCACTGGAGGCTTCCTTTAGATCAGCCATGACTGGCACAGTGATCAGAAGACATGCATGGTTAAAAGAGCAGTCCTTACCAGACCATGTTAAATCAAAGCTCCTAGATGCTCCCATGGATAAGCTCAATTTGTTTGGCTCCCCTGCACAGCAGGTGCTGAAGAAGGTGGAAGAGAAAGCAAAATCTGTCCAGACAGTTAAGGATTTCTTGCAGGTCCAGCCTCCAAGGTTTAGCAGGAACTGGCCTTCCAAGAATTGGTCCTTTCCAGACACCTCCAGAGCTCCGAGAGGCAGGAATAGGCGCTCAAGAGGCAGGGGTCAATCCAGAGGTGCCTACAGGGGACGTCAGTGGCAAAATAACAACCAGCGAGGTGCAGCCACAGATCCAGCCACCACCACCACTTCCACAGGATAATCACAGTGACTTGGCTCTGGCACCGCCTACCAGGGAACAACTAGAAGCACCCTTAGGCGGGAAGCTAGCCTTATTTTCAGTAAACTGGCATTACATCACAGGAGACAAATGGATTTTACAGACAATAGACCAAGGTTACAGGTTTCACTTCCATACTCTACCAAGGAAGAGAGGAATGCCAAACCTACCTCCAAATCAGAAGACAGAAGCTCTAGAACAAATAACTCACTTACTAAGGATGAGAGCTGTAGAAAGGGTACCATCTATGGAACAAGGGCAAGGATTTTACTCCAGACTCTTCCTGGTACCAAGAAAAGAAAACCAATGGAGACCTATTCTCGACCTGTCCGCTTTAAACACATACCTCATTGTTCCAAAATTCAAAATGCTGACCCTACAGCAGCTTCTTCCCATGCTGGGCAAGGAGTCTTGGCTGGTAACTCTAGATCTCAAGGAGGCATACCTGCATGTCCCCATACGACCAAATTGCAGAAGATACCTCAGATTTCTTGCAGGATCAGAGCATTATCAATTCTCAGCATTGCCTTTTGGCTTATCTACTGCGCCCAGAGTATTCACTAAATGCCTGGCATCAGTAATTGCTCATTGCAGGCTTCAGGGGATTCAAATTTACCCTTACCTGGACGACTGCCTGTTACAAGCGGACAACAAAAACAAATTAACAAAAGATTTGGAAAGGGTCATTCATCTACTACAAGCCCTGGGATACACAGTCAATATAAAAAAGTCAAGGCTGATACCATCCCAAAGGATAACCTTCTTGGGTGCAGATCTGGACACATCAAAACAAATGGCATTCCTGACAGTAGAAAAACAGGAGCAACTCCATCTCTACTTCATGGCATTAACAAAGCAGAACCAGCTAACAGCAAGAAAAGTCCTGCAAGCCCTCGGTTACATGGCATCCTGCATAATATTGGTTCCAAATGCCAGACTACATATGAGAAAGTTACAGTGGTACCTAAGGAATTTATGGTCTCAGCACAAGCACAGCCTAGAAACCCAAATTCCAATAATTCCATGCCTGAAGCAAGAATTCCAATGGTGGGCTCAGGCCTGTCAATTAAACAAGGGACTGCCCTTCCACAACACTCAGCCAAGCCAGGCCATCACAACAGACGCCTCAGACCTCGGTTGGGGGGCACACATGCTGGACAAGTGCATACAAGGCTTATGGACTCAAGACCAGCTGCACCTACACATAAATCAAAAGGAAATGCTGGCAGTAAAACTGGCAATTCAGGCTTTCAGACCATTTCTTCAACAGGGTCAACTGCTGATAAGGACGGACAACACCACAGTTATTTGGTACATCAACAAACAGGGAGGCACACATTCATACCCTCTATGCCGGATGGCAATGGACCTCTGGAATGTGGCCCTGAGCTTCAACATTCAATTACAAGCAATTTTTGTGCCAGGAAAAGAAAATATACTAGCAGACATCCCAAGCAGAACTACCACGGATGCTCACGAATGGATGCTGCATCCGGACATCTTCAAAACCATTACAGGGAAATGGGGACTACCAGAAATAGACTTGTTTGCATCCCCACACAACCACCAACTGAAGAAATTCTGCACAAGGACGTACCACCCACTTGCTTGGAAAGTGGACTCCCTATCCTTGAGTTGGAAAAACCTGACAGCATATGCATTCCCACCTCTTCCTTTGATGCACAAGGTGCTATTGAAGATCATAGAAGACCGTCCAAGGATCATCCTGATAGCTCCAGACTGGCCAAGGCAACATTGGTACCCATTACTGAGGAGCATGTCTCGAGAACAAATATGGCCTCTGCCCCTTGTTCCCCTGCTGTTAACACAGAACAACTTCAAAACCCTACATCCAAACCTGAAAACACTGCAGCTGGCTGCCTGGAGCATTGCATAAGACCAAATAACCCAGATTTATCTCAAAGGGTTAAAGACATTATCTTGGAGGCTCACAGACCCTCAACAAGGAAAAATTATTCAGCAAAATGGAAAAGATATCTCATTTGGAGTACTGCAAAAGGAAAAAATGTGGCACTGGTAAACATAGCTAACGTCCTGGAATACTTGGCAGAGCTCTTCCACAACGGCCTGTTCTATTCTTCCATTAAGATTCATGCATCAGCTATTTCAGCAGAATATAACTTGGATCCTCCAGTCTTCTCACATCCTCTACTCAGGCAGTTTCTGAGAGGAATTAAAAACGTAAAACCACCTAGGAAGCCACCATTGCCAGCATGGGACTTTAACTTTGTGCTAGAAAAGTTGACACTCCCTCCTTTCGAACCAGCAGCAACAGCAGAATTACAGTACTTATCATGGAAAACTGCTTTCCTGCTTGCAATCACTTCAGCAAGAAGGGTATCTGAGCTACAGGCATTAATGGCAGTGCAGCCCTTCCTGATCTTCCATCAAGATAGAGTGTCCATGAGAACTAATCCTACTTTTATGCCAAAGGTGGTCTCCAGGGTATCTTTAAATCAAGCTATCCACCTACCTACATTCTTCCCCAACCCACAGAATAGGGGAGAAAGACTGTTGCATACCTTGGATGTACATAGACAATTACGTTACTACCTGGACAGGACCAAGAGCAATAGAAAAACTGACCAGCTACTGGTAGCATATGCAACAGGAATGGAAGGAAAAGCAATTTCCAAACAGACAATCTCTAAGTTAATAGGAAATTGCATTACATTTTGTTATTCCTACCATGGGAAGAAAACTCCAGAAAACATCAGGCCTCACTCTACAAGGGCTACAGCCACTACCACAGCTTTTTTACGAGTAGTGGCTACCAAAGACATTTTAGAGGCTGCTACTTGGAGCTCCGTGCATACATTTGCCAAGCATTATAATTTACCTTTATACTCCAGATCCCGAGCAGGTTTTGCCACTGCTGTTTTGCAAGGGATCTTAACTACACCATAATCTTATTTCTCCTCCTCCCCCAGTTTGGCTATGGTATTCTACCCATTTGTAAGGACTGCAGATGCATCCTTGAAGGACATAGTACAGTTTTGTACCTACCATAAATGTAGATGTCCGATAGGCATGCATCTGCAGTCAGGATTACCCACCCTCCTTCCCCTCTGTGGTACTCCTAGGGTATTTGCCCATCTTGTAGCTAGCTGGGGGAATCTATTATGATGTATTTGTATGTACATACATGCTTATTGTTTGTTTGCTCTCTACTATTTGGAACCATTTGCATTTATCCAAATTTAGCCTTCCTAGAGGGCACCTGGCATCTGGGGCAAGAAACACTGAGAAAAATGGCGTCGGCTGATGCCTTTATACCCGAAGAACTGCAGCTATGACGTCGGGTGAAGTGCAACACCAGCCGAGGCCAGACCCAGACTTTGGAATCCGGCCGACCGAAGAGCTGCCTGACGACAGGACAACCCATTTGTAAGGACTGCAGATGCATGCCTATCGGACATCTACATTTATGGTAGGTACAAAACTGTACTTTTTCCCTGGATAAACGAACCCAGAACATTGGATTTTACATTTTTGTACACCACTGGAGTATTCACATTTCCTGCCTTCAGGTCTGGTTTTCTTCAGTTTGTGGTTTTCTGGCCTACTGGTGGTTTGTTGTATGTATCTGTTACATTTATAAGTCCATGTATTAAATATTACACATGCTTTGGCATTTATTCAATGACTAATATAAGAAAGTTGCAGTGTGTTTAACCAATACTCACCAGAAAAAGCTCCACTAAACCAACTGTTTGCAGGCATTTAATTTATTCTCTGCTTATAGACTTGTTAAGCAAGATGTAATGCTTTAGGAGCCTTCACTGTAATTTTAAGAGAGTTAATTTGAATTTACTCTGCAATAGTCATAATTTTTAGTATATTTAATAATGACCTACTTTTGCTTGTACATCATGTACTTACCATGTTGAAGAGTACAGTTTTTCAAGTCAAGTAATTCAAATGAGGAGGACAAGACTTCCTATGGAAGTTAGACTAGCCACATTTGAGTCTGATTTTGAAAATAGATATATTTACTTTAACATTTTTAGGTACCGTTTACTCTTTTGAGAGTGAAAGACTCCTTAATGATCCAAGTTAGGACCTTAAGTATGTCATTTTGAACTTTGAGCTTTAAACTTTAAAAATGCCCTAACTTAATACCTTGAGTTGTAGGAATAGAATCCTTAATATTAGAAACAGTCACAACTATGGAGGCTTTACTCCCGCAAAATAAAATACATGCACTTAAAGATGACATTTTCTAATTTGAGAAGAAATTCCAGCTGCTATTAGTACTGGCAGGTGGGGTGGGGAGGGTAGGATGAAGCAACCTCTGGGGGAGATCTGAAGCCTCACAGGTCATCTTTGGGTAGCAGCGTATAGTCACCAATAATGTAGTCTCCTCATGGAGTTGTGGGCCCACTCCAGAGAAGGGTTATGTCAAAGGGAACCCAGTAAGCAGAAACTGTAGAATCCAATGAAGGATGAGTGGAAAAGCTGGGGGGAACAGCCTGAGGCTGTGGAGGGTCAGGGAGAGTGCATTAAACAAATTGAAATTTCCTGCACAATATTAGGAATCACTCCATAAAGGACAAGCCTTTGGATCATACAAAAATAAGTGACACATACTGTCGCTCGTTCATCTGTAACACATATAACAAGAAGGCTGGGGTTTTCATTTAGATGCTTTAATACATAGAAATACTAGAGGTGTTTACAGTCATCTGCAAACTTAGTCAGCCACAGACCACTGGTTTTGGCATGCGCCTTAAAGGTATATCCCAAACAGAGGCCCCAAGACCGATCCTTGGGGTACACCACTCGTTATGGGTCTACTACTAGAGGTGGCATCCCCTACTTTGACTGAGTGGGTTCAGTTAGCTACCCATCTGGTAACATGCGGGTTGATGCCTAGCTGGGAAAGTTTATCTATTATCCCTGAGTGGGGAATAGTGTCAAAGGCTTTGGCTAGGTCAAGGTAGGAGGTGTGCACCATCTTCCACTTGTTCATGGCTTTGGTGATTGCATCAAAGAAGTTGACCAAGTTTAACAGGCATGATCTCCCTTTGACAAAACCAAACTGTGTGGGGTCAAGTGTTTTGAGGTTGCCAATATCCTTGTTTATAAGGTCCATGATAATGCAATCCATGGCCTTGCAGATCAGGCTAATTAGGCTGATGGGCCTATAATTGCTGGGTCAGTGGATGCTCCACCTTTGTGTAGAGGGATGACCGTGGCTGTCCTCCATTCAGCTGGGAATGGTGTTGTGGTATAGGCTTGGATACTGGTCTAAAATGCTTCCAATTCCACCTAAAAATTGTTCCTTCTGATTCCACAATGTACGATCTCGGCTCTGGACTAATCTTCACAACACCAATCCAATCATAACCTTTGGACAACTGTATCCCTACCACTTCTCCTTCTCGTAATGGATTGAGCAGTTTGCTGGTCTTATCATAGAAGGCCTTCTGGGTTAAGTGTTTCTTTAACAGATTGGCTTTCACTGATCTGTTCTTGACACATGAAACCAACAATTGACTACTGATTGGTAACATAGTTCTGGTTTGTCTCGACAGAAGTCTCTGAGCAGATGAACCAAGATGTTTATCACGAGGAATATTTCTGAGATTCATGAGAAATATTTCTGAGATCTGAGAGAAATATTTCTGAGATTCGAGAGATTCATGAAAACATCACTATTATCTAATTTTGACTTCTCTAGTAACTGTTTTGCACTTTGAACTGCACGTTCTGCCAAACCATTTGACTGACGGTACTGTTGATCACTTGTGATATGAGTAAAGTCCCATTCTTCAGCAAATCTTTTGAACTGTTGGCTTAAACTGCGTGCCATTGTCAGAAATAACTTTGTGTGGACTACCATGAACAGCAAAATGATATTTTATTAATTTATTTATTTTACACTTGTTGACCGGGCTAGTCTAGCTGGATTCATGTCCATTTTCAGTAGAGGCCCGGGGAGAAAAGCTCCACAATCAAAGAAAAAAAAGACAAGAGACTTGTACCAAATAATAAGCACTTCAAAAAACAATGGTAGTAGGACAGCCAACACAAAATACACCAGGTGGACAAATTATAAACAAAGGAATACAAATAGAGTTATACAACATTTGGAGTCCTGATATCACAAGACATAACATGTTGAAAGTATTACAAAGAGGATTATCATTTAATATAAAAATATGATTTTTTTTTTTTTTTTTTAGTAGTTCAGTGGAATTGTTGAAGTTAAAATAGTCAGCTAGTACTATAGTAACGTAGTAAAGCAGTTGAGGTCAAAACAGGTGAGAGGCTGGAGGCAATAAAAGTTTGTCAGGGTTAGTTCAAAATGCAGCCACAACCATAGAACAGAAGCATATGGTCATGAACATGGCCTGAAGAGGGGAAAGAAAGTACAGTTGTGTTGCAGTCATCACATTTGCGCCATCTGCCTGCATATTTCATCTTAGTAATGACAGTACTGGATGATAGGTGTGGGAGTAGGTCAATCTGAATCCAATTTGGGTAAGAGTCTACTAATACCAAATAATGTTGACCATTCCCCTCGAAAATCTCTGTGGCTACTGTTGACCAAGGTAGGTCCGGAATCTGGTTAAGCTGAAGTGGTTCCTTCTGTTGATGTGGCTTTGCACTATTACACAGTGAACAAGATAAGTGTTCTCTCAATGTCTTGTGACATAGAAGGCCAAAATACTAGGTCTCTTGCCCTTCTTTTGGTAGAATCATCTCCTGGGTTACCACGATGCAAGATAGTAATGTACTGAGGTTGCAAGGGCTTTGGAACAATTATTTTCAGACCGTTCATTATGATACCTTTGATAGCCAAAATCTCATCTCTGTATGGAAAATAAGGTTGCATTTCTTGAGGTAAACTAGATTGCTTTGATGGTCATCCTTGACTGATGAAGTTGTACAGACTTTAAAACTGGATCTCTGGCTCATAAAGGCAACACCTACAGTGCAATAGCGAAACATTTGTTAAGAGGGACCTGACCATAAGTTTAAATTCATGATGGTGTCTGTGATACAGGAAGGACCTAGAATGGGAAATATAGTAAATAATACTGAGGATACTGAACTCAAATGGATATTGAGACTTGGGGCACACCAAGGAATTGGGTTAAAAGAATATGTGTCAATTAAACCTAAGCTTAGAGCTAGGAAACATCTAAAACTCATAACATCTAAATTCAAAACATCGAGACCACAACATATAAAACCCAAAAGATCTAAAATTCATAACACTGAAAATGTATAATATGGAATAGTGTATCATGAAATGTGTAAATGTCATAATTTACTCTGTTATTCTTGTGGTATCAGTATGAGATGTTGTAGTTATTTGGGTACCTATCAAACCATCGACAAGCGTAAATAACGAAACTGACTCCACCGACAACTGAATTAACCGACAGCGCAAAAACGGACGTTTACAAGGTAAGGGGTGTAAATTCGCTACTCAAGCCTACCATGGTTTAGGAAGGGTGGCAGTGTCATGCAACCATGGTAGGCATGAGTAGCGGAGTTACATCCCTTACCTTGTAAACGCGTTTTGCCTGTCGGTATTCAGTGTCGGTGATCATTTGTTATTTTCAGTTTTCGATGTTGTCATAGGTACCCAGTTATTTATATAGTGTAGGAATTTATACTAATGCTATTTATATAGGGTTTATTTTGCAACTCTATGTGGTTTTTAGGCCATACAGGTAAGTGATATAGACATGTGTACATTCTTTATGGTGATCGTGATACAGTGGGGTTAGGAAATTAACTTTTTCCCACTGCAGTGCAGTCTCGGAGTTGGTATATTTAATTTACTGGGTGGGGGGAAGTTATTTTCATGGGATTTGTAGTGTTCGATGTTGTGATGCAAAGTTTAATTTATCAGATTTGAAGTTATGAGTTTTAGATGTTTTGAAGTATAACCGTGTGTGTGTGTGTGTGTGTGTGTGTGTGTGTGTGTGTGTGTGTGTGTGTGTATATATATATATATTTGAATTTGTAAAATGTGAAGTTATTGCTTTTGTAATATGTTTAATTAGTGATGTTAGCTGAAAAATGTTTAATTAGTGGTGTTAGCTGATTGGATGTTTGATTAAACAATATGGTATTTTAGTTAGAGTATTCTGGTAGTTAGTATTGGTCTGATGAAGCAAACTGTTTTGTGAAAACATTTTATTATTTAATTTGTTTGTTGAAAGTTTATTTTCCACTGCTGTGTTTCAGTTCTGGTTGTTATTTTGCCGTGATAGGGCTCATGAATGCTGAATACAGTAGAACAATGACTTCCTTGGACTTAGATGCCACGCCTTTGTTTATATGTTGCACAACATAGAATGATTTCCTCACCACTGTAGACACGTGATTATCAAAAGCTAGATTACTATATGTGCCCCTAAGTCCCCGACTACTGGATCAACTCTAAGGGGTGTGTTGTCAATATGATAGTTACCAGGGATGGATGACTTCCTGAAGGACACTATTATGCATTTCTTGGCATTTAGTTTTAGTCCATTGCTC
Organism: Protopterus annectens; assembly: GCF_019279795.1. Classification (NCBI taxonomy): domain Eukaryota; kingdom Metazoa; phylum Chordata; order Ceratodontiformes; family Protopteridae; genus Protopterus; species Protopterus annectens. Next base: position 3,832,970 of record NC_056736.1, on the reverse strand, counting down.
TGACACCAGTTGTTTGTCTGTGTCAGCCTCTCCTGGAGAACATCTGTCAGTATGAGGTTCAATGACTACTCCTAACTTGCAGTCATCTGCAACCTAGTCAGCCAGAGATCACTGATATTGGCCTTGACTTCTGAGTAGCAAATGCCAAAAAGGAGCAGTCCAAGGACTGATCCCTGAGGCACTGCACCCGTGACTGGCCTCCTCGCAGAGGTGGACTCCCCAATTCCAACCTCCTGGGTGTTGTCTGTGAGCCAGTTGGCTATCCACTGGGGTGGCATACGGGTTTGTACGTAACCTCTTGAGTGTGTCAACAATGCCCGAATGGGGTACTGTGTCAAATGCCTTGCATAGTTATTGTGACATATGCCTAGCACAAGGATACTCATAAAAGATTTACTCTATTGCTCACTGAAAGACTTCACTTGCAAATGGAATGGCATTCTCAAAAATCTGTACCTGCCAAATGGAGTACTGAACGTAGTGAGCAGTGATGATTTCTTGTCAAGCTGAACTTGCCAAAATGAACTCTTTGCAACTAAAACAGAAAAAAATAGTGGCATTTGGCATCAAGGCTGCAACTTTTTACTGTACGCATTGGATGATAGGGTCTATTTAATGCTTTGTTCAAATCAAATCTAATGAGTCAATACATATTCTGAGCTACCACCATGGAAGATGCCCATTCAGTTGGAGTTTCAACAGGACAAATCACACCTTGTTATACCATTTTGTTTACCTCAGCTTTGACTCTGTCCTGCATAGCTACTGGAACTCTATGTGCTGGCCTAATAACTGGACTGACCACTGGGTCTACTAATGGAGATCACAACTGAAAGTCTGCCTAGTTTTTTTTTTAGAACAGATCAGCATAAGTAGAATGTCCTGAGCAAAATTACAGTAGTGGTCTTTTAAGCTAACATGGTGGACTTCCTTATTAAATGAAGGCAGTCCCATTTTCAAAGTATCTCTGAGCCCTAATAATGACTGGACATGCCTCTTGATCACATAAAATAAAAAGTCGTAGCTTCTAGCAGAGTAACATGAACGCACTGCTGAGCCTTTGGTTTGAATTTCTTCACCTCCATAAGCAACATGATTTACACAACTTGCCAAATCAAGCCTTTCTCTGGCAAATGTTTCTACTGAAATAACATTCTACTGAAATAACATTGCACTTGGAACCCACTGAGTTAATACTTTGAGTTCTATGGGTTTGCCATTTATCTGAAGAGTACAAAATACTTAATTATTTGCCGTTAAATCTAATGCATTAACTGTTTCATGAAGCACTGACAGAGAGTAGGCTTACCACTGCCTAACTGATCAACTAATTTCTTAAAATGTTCCCTTTTAATAAAATAATGTGGGCCTTTTGATTTACAAAATCTTTTGAAATTATTCCATTTATTCCATTTGTCGCATTGTTGATCAAAAGCTAAACATTTTTCCCTTTTAGATTCATGATTTCCACCACAATTCCAACAGATGGCAGCGAAAATACATTGGGGCTCATATGCTTTGAGTTTGCTAACTCACTCATGCTTCACTGAGACTTTGCGAAGTCTGGAATGTGCTAGAAATTTCTGGTGTTTAGCAGTGACTGCTGCAGGGTTTACAATTGCTGTCACATGCTTGAGCTGGTTTCTTTTAATAACGTGCTGCATACTATCAATACAAGCTTTATCACTGTGTCTTCTAGAGCTGCTCTCATTTGTAAGCATATTTGTGCGTTTTTCTGTGAGCTCACATATCTCAATGGCCTTAATCAAAGTTAAATCAATGTCACAAAGCAAAATTTTTCTCACAGCATCTTTTATACCACACCAAATCTGTGCACTTTAGCTTTATTTCTCAGGTCACTTGTATACATTTCTCAGGTCACTTGTATACGCTGCAAAAGTTTCACCAGGCTTTTGATTCCTTGTGTAAAATAAGTCTTTCCATTGTAACATTTGTCTGGGGGTCTGGGGGTTACACATTTCTCTAAATTTACATTTTAAGCACTCTGGGTCCTCCCTTGACTCAGCCAGTACAACGATATGATGGTTTCCCCCCTCTCCTATATAAATAGCAGGTGCATACACAAATGAACATTCTCTTTCTATGGTTTCTGACCCAGCTAAATTACGTAGAATAAATGCCTTTGTACAGTCATTTTTATCAGAAAATGCAGCCTGTATGAAAATGTTGTACTCTTGCTCAAACGCTCTCCAATTCTCAACAATATTACTGTCAAACACAAGTGCACTGGGTTTTCGAAATCCATCTGCCATGCCCACAAACACACTGAAAATATGGCCCTTGTAATTATGTATGAACAAACAGTTTTGTGAGCTTGTAACAACATTCAAATGCATAATAAACTCTTCAAAATACAGTAATTAGCGAAATATGCTCTGTAATGGCTGTACGTTGTTGAACAGTTTTACTGTAACACTGCACAAACATGCAAACACTTTATACACCTCTGATAACTCGGTTCTCTTTGCTTAACACAAAATACATATGAAAACAAAATACATATGCTTTGCAAAAATGCAATAGTTTTCCCTTATTTTATTAATTTTATGCAAGTTGGACTTTATTTCAAACATTTTCCATAGTAATTTGAATATTTTTATCACTATTGCACATATCTGTTTATGTGAAAATTATTTAGAATGTTCTGTATGCCTCATTTCATATGCGAAAAGAAATAGCGCTGAGCAAGTTTTAATACCTGAAATTTATTTCTGACCTGATTTGTGAAGTTTTACACATTTAGGAATGATCCACTCTTGTATATCTTACCCAAGCTGTTTCTGACCTCATGCTCCTTCAGTATGCTTCTTCTAACTCCTTTAAGGTATGCCATTTCTGATTCTATGTCCTTTAGACAAGGCACTTAGGTTCATAGGTTCATAGATTAGTACTAGGCTAACTACCCTTGTGGGCCATTTTAAGCCTAGCCAATTGCCCAATGTGAGAATCAAACCCTGCATCTTGTGTCTGTAAGGTAAACACCTTAACCATTATGCCAACCTCCCACCCCTTCTGACAGCATGTTGCTCGTGTGTCTCTAACAAATATAACAGAAGGCTGGAGTTTTCATTTAGATAAGTGGTGCACAACATCCAGCCCCGGGACCAAATCCTTCCCTCGACGCAACACCATCCGGCCCCCACAGAGTAACCAACATTTTTTTAAAAAAGTGAAAAAATGCTATGCCTTACTCCAGTCATGCAAACTTTCCAGCACGTGCTTATTTACCTAACTGACTGCAGTTGCACAAACCTCTAATTTTACCTGCAGAAGTAACTATTCTTTGTTTATAACTTGTAGCTTGTAAACACTAATAACTTTCTGCAAGAGTTTGTAATAAGTCATGGCTGCAAGCCAGAGTAAAGTTAAACGCAAAGTTGATGTAGAAAACAGGCAATTTCATGACTGCTGTCTTAAGTAAAAATGCCAGTCACCTGTACCTATTAACTCGTAACGACTTACTATGTTTTGAGGTGGCCCGCAGATGCATTAAGAATTTGTACATTGGCCCTCCTCACAAAAAGGTTATGCACCACTGATTTAGATGCTTTAATTCATAGAAGCACATCAGGATGACTGATATCATCATCTTAAAATATGAACAAACTAGTTAGACAGACCTTGTATACATACATGCTTACATCTCAACTACTTACTACAAAATGGCAGTCAGGCTCACATGTGCTCAGTATTTACACAGTTGTGCAAGCCCTTGGAAATCTTCTTAAAGGTATATACACACATTGATCTACACTTCAATCTTAGGATAAATTACACAAAGCCCACTGACCTTAGGGAATAAAAGCACTCATTATGGAGCAATGGTAATCTGTGTTAATATGAAATGTATAATCCATAATTAAACTGTATAAGATGTTCATTGACTTTGCTAAGGGCCAGGTTATTTTCCATAAATAGTGAGACAGAATCAATGAGGCAGGGTGACATTATTTTTTTTTTGGGATAAGTCGTAGAGCAATTTTTTTTTTAAGTTTCACTAATTCATTTTTCAACTACTTCTATTTTCATACTTCTCACTTGTACTTGTGCCACTCCCAGCTCTATCCACTGTTGGTGTTAGTTGCCTCACATCCCTGTGCTACAAAAGATCCTTTTCCCATTCTTTGTACATTCTTCCATTAATATCATCACTGTTCTCCCTGTCCCATATGTCTGAGTATTCTATTATCCCACTTCCCTCATCCTCACCTTATGGTGTTGGTTCTTGCATGGCCATCACAGTCATTTTACCCATTATCACCTGTCACTGCTGACCTTCCACCTTGAGTTCCTTCTGCTTGTCCGTCGTTTTGTAAATTCACCTCCCACTATCTCCCCTCATCTTACTTTGTGCCATATGTCTTTACTTCCCTTCTTAGAAAGGGTAAGGTTACTGAACAGGCACTTTTTCCCCATCAATGCCTTTTTTAAGGTCCCTGTTAGTTGAGGCACGATTTAACTGCTGCCTCTGTCCACCATAGTTATGGGTGTTGGACCAGAGATGAATTTCCAGTTTCCCATTTACTGGTACAAGTTCAGGTTGCAGTCAAATAGAGTTAGAGAAGGGTTCTGTGTCACATGAATGAGAATCCTATTTCATGGAATGGGGATTTTCTGAGATACATACCTGACTGTCCAACATGTTCTATTTAAGCTGAAAACAAAGTTTAAATCCCTAGATCTAGCACTTCTGGTAATGTTCATTTTGTGGATGTGCAAAAGGTCCACCAGAGCAGGATCCAAGGATGCCTTGTATCATCATCTTTTGGCTTTTCCCGTTAGGGGTCGCCACAGCGGATCATCTCTTTCCATTTCTTCCTATCCTCTGCATCTTGCTCTGTAACACCAACCGCCTGCATGTCCTCTCTCACCACGTCCATAAACCTTATCTTAGGCCTCCGCTTTTCCTCTTACCTGGCAGCTCCATCCTTAGCATCTTTTTCCCAATATACCCATCATCCCTCCTCAGCACGTCCAAACCAACGCAATCTCGTCTCTCTTGCTTTGTCTCCAAACTGTCCAACATAAGCTGACCCTCTAATATACTGATTCCTAATCCTATCCATCCTAGTCACACCGAGTGCAAATCTTAACATCTTTAACTCTGCCACATCTAGCTCTGACTCCTGCCTTTTTGTCAATGCCACTGTCTCCAACCCATATAACATAACTGGTCTCACTACTGTCTTGTAGACCTTCCCTTTCACTCTTACTGGTACCCGTCTGTCACAAATCACTCTTGACACTCTTCTCCACCCATTCCACCCTGCCTGTACTCTCTTCTACACCTCTCTTCCACATTCACCATTACTCTGAACTGTTGATCCCAAGTACTTAAACTCGTCCACCTTTACCAACTCTACTCCCTGCATCCTCACCATTCCTCTACCCTGCCTCTCATTTACACACATATATTCTGTCTTAGCCCTGCTGACCTTCATTCCTCTGCTCTCTAGAGCATATTTCCACCTCTCCAGAGTCTCCTCAACCTGATTCCTACTCTCACTACAGATCACAATGTCATCTGCAAACATCATAGTCCACGGGGCCTCCTGTCTGACCTCATCTGTAAACCTGTCCATCACCACTGCAAATAAGAAAGGACTCAGAGCTGATCCTTGATGTAATCCCACCTCCACCTTAAATGGATCTGTCACTCCCAGTGCAGTCCTCACCACTGTCACACTACCCTCGTACATATCCTGTACCACTCTTACATACTTCTCTGCCACTCCCGACTTCCTCATACAATACCACAACTCTTCTCTAGGCACCCTGTCATATAAGTCTACAAAGACACAATGCAACTCCTTCTGACCTTCTCTGTATTTCTCCAACAACACCCTCAGATCAAACATCGCATCTGTAGTGCTCTTTCCTGGCATGAAACCATACTGCTGATCACTAATCATCACCTCCCTTCTTAACCTAGCTTCTACTACTCTCTCCCATAACTTCAAGCTGTGACTGATCAGTTTTATCCCTCTGTAGTTACTGCAGCTCTGCACATCACCCTTATTCTTAAAGATGGGTACCAAAACACTTTTTCTCCACTCCTCAGGCATCCTCTGACTTTCCAAAATTTCTTTAAACAATCTAGTTAAAAATTCCACTGCCATTTCTCCTAAGCACCTCCATGCTTCCATTGGTATGTCATCTGGGCCAACAGCCTTTCCATTCTTCATCCTCTTCATAGCTGTCCTTACTTCCTCCTTGCTAATCTGTTTCACTTCCTGATTCACTATCCCCACATCATCCAACCTTCTCTCTCTCTCATTCTCTTCATTCATCAGCCTCTCAAAAAACTCTTTCCATCTACTCAACACACTCTCCTCTCGTGTGAGTACCTTTCCTTCACTATCCTTTATCACCCTTACTTGCTGCACATCTTTCCCAGCTCTGTCCCACTGTCTAGCCAATCGGTACAGGTCCTTTTCTCCCTCTTTAGTGTCCAATCTCTCATACAACTCTCCATACGCCTTATCCTTAGCTTTCGCCACCTCTCTCTTTGCCATGCGCCTCATCTCCTTATACTCATGTCTACTTTCTTCATCTCTTTGACAATCCCACTTCTTCTTCGCCAGCCTCTTCCTCTGTATACTCTCCAGTACTTCCTCATTCCACCACCAGGTCTTCTTGTCCTCCTTCCTCTGTCCAGATGGCACACCAAGCACCTTTCTAGCAGTCTCCCTTACTAGTTCTGCTGTAGTTACACAGCTATTCAGTAACTCTCCACTGCCTCCCAGTGCCTGTCTTAACTCTTCCCTAAACTCCACTTCACAATCACCCTTTTATAACTTCCACCATTTAATCCTTGGCACTGCTTTCACACTCCTCCTCTTCTTGATCACCAACGTCATCCTACAGACCACCATTCTATGCTGCTTAACTACACTTTCCCCTGCCACCACTTTACAGTCTCCAATCTCCTTCAGACTGGCCCTCCTACATAGGATATAATCCACCTGTGTACATCTTCCTCCACTCTTGTACATCACCCTATGCTCCTCCCTCTTCTTAAAATACATATTCACCACAGCCATGTCCATCCTTTTTGCAAAATCCACAATCATCTGACCTTCTGCATTCCTCTCCTTGGCACCATACCTACCTATCACTTCCTCATCCCCTCTGTTCACTTTACCAACATGCCCATTAAAGTCTGCTCCAATCACTAGTCTCTCACCCTTGGGTGTCCACAACTTCATCCAACTCACTCCAAAATTTCTCTTTCTCATCCATCGCACATCCAACTTGTGGAGCATATGCACTAACAACATTCATCATTACACCATCAATTTCGAGCTTCATAAACATCACTCTGTCAGACACTCTCTTCACATCTAAAACACTCTTGGCATATTGTTCCTTTAGTATAACCCCTACCCCATTTCTCCTGCCATCCACACCATGATAGAACAATTTGAACCAGTTTCCTAAACACCTGGCCTTACTTCCCTTCCATCTGGTCTCTTGCACGCACAATATATCGACCTTCCTTCTCTCCATCATATCAGCTAGCTCTCTTCCTATACCAGTCATACTGCCAACATTCAATGTTCCTACCCTCACTGCTACACTCCTAACCTTCCTCCTCTCTTCCTGCCTTCGGGCATGCCTTCACCCTCCTCTTCTCCTTCGGCCAACAGTAGCCCAATTTCCGCCAACACCCTGTTGGCTAACAGTACTGGTGGCGGTCGTTGTTAACCCGGGCCTCGACCGATCCGGTATGGAAATATGAAATTTTCACGCCATAAGTTATGTGGCAGAATTTTTACGCCGGATGCCCTTTCTGACGCAACCCTCCCCATTTATCTGGGCTTGGGACCGGCACAAAGAAATGCACTGGCTTGTGCATTCCCAGTGGCTGGGTTCCAAGGATGCCTTGTATGATGGGCATAAATTGCCTTTCAGCAGTCTGTAGAAAACACAATACAGAGAAGACTTTGAGGTGATCTGCGTAGGACATTGTGTTTATGCCCTGTCTTCTTTTTGTGAGGCACCTCTGTGGATGTTCCAGCTGTTGCATGTGCCTGGTCAGGTACATACCAAAGAAGGTATTATACTCAATGATGTGTCTGATAACGGCAGACTACAGTGGCATTATGACTTCTCAGGACTTCGATGTCATGCCCTTACTTATAAGCTGAATGACATAGAATGATTATCTTACTACCTCAGACACATGTTGTTTGAAAGCCAGGTTACTATTTGCATGAGTCCCCAAATCCCTGACTATTATGACTACTTTTAGGGGTGTTTTATTAATGAGATAGTCTACCTGGGTAGCTGACTTCTTAAAGGTACTATTATGCATTTCTTAGCATTGAGTTTTAAGTTGTGGCTTTGGCATCAGTCATTTGTCTGTTAGAAATTCCTGTAACATGTTAGTATCTTTGGGAGTTTCTATGATTGCTCCCAGCTTGCAATCGTTTGCAAACCTGGTAAGCCAGAGGAGCTCGACATTGGCCTTAACTTCCAAAAATAGATGCCAAAGAGGAGCTGACCCAGAAGAGAGCCTGGAGCACTCCATTGATGACTGGCCTCTTTGTGGAAGTGGCCTTTCCAGTCCTAACTTCCTAAGCCCTGTCTGTGAGCCAGCTGGCTATCCAGCATATTAAATAGGGATTTATCCATAATTCAGTGAGTTTATTTACAATGCCTGAGTGGGTTATATCAAATGGCATAGGTAAAGGCAGGCAGCATGCACAGTTTTGCCCTCATCTGTTGCCTTTGTAACCTTCCCAAAGAAGTTCGCTAGCTTCAGTACGCATGACATGTCTTTGATGAAACCAAATGGGGGGTTGGATCCAGTGTCTGAAGCTTTCCTATATCATTATTAATCATTTCCATGATAATTCTTTTGATGGCTTTGCATATGAGACTAGTCAGACTAATGGGTTTGTAGTTCCCAAGATTCACTGATGTTTGCCCTTGTGCAGAGGAATGACTATTGCAGTCTTTTGTTAGCATGGCATGAAGCCTGTGCAGATGCTATGGTTGAATAGTGACAGTGTCCCTGACAGGTCATATTTCAGGATATTTAGCAGGTATCCTCAGATATTACTGAGGACAAAATAAGCTGTATTCTTGGCCTTAGAGTGCATCTAAGATCTCCTCCCTACTGATAGTTGGAGGGGTATGTTAGATGCTGTTTCCTGGGGGACAGCCGGGAATGGGGGGGGGGGGGTAAAGTTGGAGCTGAATTTGTCAGCCAGAATATTTGCTATATCTCCCATTTCTGTGAACTTGGCTCCAATTACCAACAATTCAGCACGCTGTTATGTGCTGTCTTTCAGGTTTCGGACATAGCTGACGAATGCCTTATGATTTTCCTATGTCTGGGACGTTAAAATTTGCTTAGTTGTCTATTCAGTTGGGTGAGAGTTTTTATCTTTTTGATGTTACATTTCCTAATTTTATCAGTGCTGTGTTTTCTTCTGTTGTGCATCCTGTTTAATTTTGGATTTCACCACTACAGTTTATTTTTTGAGTTAGTTTTGGACTTACCCATGGTAGGGAAAGCAGCCTCTATGCAATCACTGACATGCTTGTACTGAGCTTCTGTAAATAATTCCACAAAGTCTGCTGTGTTATTTGGGTATGGAGAGACTTGAAATGTCAGGTTATCCTTATAAAAGTTAGTTTGCAGCAGTGTAGTTTTTAACTGTTACAGGGTTTGCTGAGGTTGTAGAATTGATAATTAGTTTGAAGGAGACTGCTTTGTGGTCTGATCTTACAGAGAATATGAGATGGGAGGGGTAGTGTTCTCCCATATTTGTGAGTAGCAGTTCCAATATGTCTGCACGTGTACGCACTAACTGGTCCAATGTGTTTGCCTTTACTAAATCTAGTAATGTCTGTGTCTGCAAATTTGGGGTTGTGTAGAATTATATACGAATAATTAAAGTTCCCCATGACAATGTTTTTTGGTTGGGGTTCCTATCATGTAGTCTAACTTTTACAAGTTCGAACCACATATGGTTGAGACCATAAGTTCAAATTTGTAAATTTCCATTTTGCTCAATGTGGTGCAATCTTGGAGTTGGTATATTTAAGCAGCGGGGGGTGTGGGGGTGCAGGAGGTCTTGCCCCCCTGCTTACAACAATTTATTTTGTCAGTTTTTTTTTTCCATAGTCGAAGTTTTGTAACTTCCAACATAATGGTTTGACCATTAGGTGTTTAGAGTTATGGAACTTTGACTATGTGATATAGACCCTTTTGGGTGAATGGTGAGGGTCTTCAGCATGTCTAAGTATAAGCTGAGTTTCATAGGACATAGAGGGTGACATAGCTTGTTAGGATACAGTATGGGATTTTGTCTGTGGTAATCTGGACATGGAGGAACTCCAGTGCATCATCCTGTTTAACCAACCTAAAGATATTCCTGTTATTGATATAGATCAATACACCTCCACCTTTAGTGCAGTTGCTGGTCTAAATGTAAGGTAGGCACTGAAACCTTGCACTTCCAGGGTACTCACTGCAGCTTTAAAAAATTTCTTGGTAGCGGAACAGATGGCTGCATTTTCAAAGGTGAAGAGAGCTTGGAAGAAGTGGAGCTTCTAGTTTAGAATCCTGGCATTGAGCAATAACACTTAGATTTCCTTGGGTAGATTTTGCTATGTTGGAAGGCTTGTCAATTTGGCATTGCTTAATAAATGGTCTATGAGGAGGACAATGTTTTAACCAATAGTCGAAACACTCTACCAAACAATACTCCTCTCTCCCTCCCTTAGCGACTCTAACAATAATCTCCCACACGACACAAAAGCTAACCTCCCATCCTGCCACACAAACACATAACCGTATAAGTATGTGTACTAATACTTCCCACTTTTCTACATAACAAATCCTTCTTTAATATCCAGCTGTCTGTCACCACCTGTCCCTCCAGCCAAACATGTTTACACATACTCTTCTTAGACATACTTCACTTATAGCTCCACCCTACAACCCCTATACAACTCATCCTGCTGTTCCTTCATTCATCTCATCTGTAGATCATAGGGATCACAGCAAGTTACTATGCTAATGGCCCTGGGGCTCTTAGAAGCTGTGATGCCCCTGCACTGGCCCAGTAATCAAGGAGCCTCAATCCTCACCACTGGCAACTGTGAGGAACATAGACACTGGGAGGATGGCAAGTACACACACACAGTAAAGTGCAATTTCCCTTAAGAGCACACAGAGATCACAGTCAGTCTGCGGCTGGTTTCTCCTTCTTTCTCCAGATCAGTAAGACTCCCCACTAGCACAGCTATAGGGTCAAGATCTCAGCTGAGTGGCAAAATCAAAATCTCCAGTACCCTCTGTCCAACCAGTGCTTCGTGTCCTTGCCCAAGTAGCTGACACACACACTCCTTGAGATATGACTTGCATACAAACACACACAACTGGGAAGGGGTGGCACAGGTTTACTAGCTATGCCTCCTCCTGCTCAGATGATAAGGTAGTTCCGACTGCCACCAGAGAACTCTTATCAGCTACTTTAAGGCCCTTAACAAAGGGTGTCCAATCCTACTGTGTAATGTTACTATTAATCCAAATGGTAGTCTCGAAGAGCAAGGCTATCTAGGAGTGGCCTGTACAACGTCACCAAATACATAAGTAGCCTAAGAGCTTAAATATCTCTGAACAAACCAGCATAATAAAAGAACAAGACAATACTAAATAAGTAATCAGTTACATCACAGATCAAAATCACAGGAAATATTTAAAACATTGCAGGACAGTCTCAAATATATAAACTTCTAAGCTATACTTTACTATATTCCCATCTGAATCTAAAAGAGTTACTATGCCCTAGAAACTTACAGCAAGGCAAATGCAGATGAGTGGATGTTTCCTGGTCATTCAAAATACAAAATGCCCTATCTCTCTCTGAGAGAATTCTTAAATTCATATCAAATATTACTACTGGGTTAGCTTGGATGACATCACTTTTTTTCTCACCTGACTTTCAGTTCCTAAGCTAAAACCCCATTGTCAGAAACTAACCGAATTTAGCATCTCTGTGAAAAATAATTCTCTCAGATGTTTGCAGATCCTTGAAGTCATAAAACAATAAAACACTTCTACATCTCAAACTTAGTAATTACTTCTCTTTCAAGACAATACAAAAAACTTCCAGCTCTAGAAATTGTCTGCTACTGCACTGAAACTGAGAGATAACATCTTCTGTTAGTTGCCCAGTAATTATAAAAAAAAAAATTTAATTTCAAGTTAACCTCCTGTGTTCCAGTTTCCATTAAACATGTACATCGAAATAGTCACAATAGTGCAGGTACATTCCTGTTCTATTCCAATAGGGCATATTTCTTCTTCTTCGGCTTTTGGGCTTTTCCTGGTTAGAGGTCGCCACAGCGGAACTCTGGTCCGCTAATGATTGGCAGTAGTTTTTTTTTTTATGGGTGCCGAGGTGCCAGCTCGAGGCCCAATCTTCAATGAAGGCACGCCCATTCTACACGTCTTTCAAATGCCACTCGACCACGAGGAGAACATGCAGACTCCACACAAAAGGTGCTCCAGCTGAGAATCGAACGGGAGAACCTCTTGCTGTGAGGCAACAACGCTACCGCTGCACCACTGCGGCTTACATTTTAGCGGAGTACTTTACACACACTTCTGTATAAATCATATCAATATTCACAAATGACATAGAATTATTTACAAAATTCCAGATAGCTGGGCTGACAGTGACATTTCTCAACCCCCAGACATCTCAAGGTAGTTTTCAAATGTCCCTTGAGAAACTCTGCTTGAGTGGGTTGACTATCTGGGAATACCTTACCCCATTCCCTGTCTTTAGAGCCCATCTGTGTTGGCATTGCTAATGCCACTGCGGTTCTGCACTGTCATATAATATGTCTGCAACCCTAGGCTCCACCTTAGTAACTTGACATTTTGCTGCCTGGCTCAAGGTTGCCATGTTAAGGGATTGTGGTCTGTAACTGCAGTGATTTTCCTTCCATACAGATAAGGCTCAAGTTTCTGCAGTGCCCACAGTATTGCTAGACATTCCGTTTCTATAGCTGCATAGCATTCCTCCCTGGGCTGGAGCCTATGGCTGAGGTTTACCATTTGGTGCTCTTCTCCCTCTGAAGATAACTAGCTATGTCTGAGGTATACCATTGGGTGCTCTTCTCCCTCTGAAGATACCTAGCTGAGTATAGTCCTCACCCCATGGTTTGAAGCATCTACCTGCACAACAAATTATTTGCTGTAATCTGGACTAACACAGTGGGCCCTCCCAAAGCTCCTATAAGCTTCTGGAATGCCTGCTCACATGCTGGGGTCCACACTACCTTATCTGGCTTGTTTTTCCTTGTCAGATCTGTGAGGGGAGCAGCTATGATGCTATAATTGTGGACAAACATTCTGTAGTACCTTGTTGTCCCTAAGAATACCCTCACCTTTTTGGTAACAGGGGCAGGCCATGCCTGAATGGCTTCCACTTTGGCAGGTTCTGGCCTGATCTTACAACTCCCCACTCTGTGTCAGGTAGGAGATCTCTGCCATACCCACCTGACATTTGCTGAGCTTAATAGTTAACCGTGCCCTCTGTAATCTGCCCAACACCTACCTGACATGCTGAAGGTGCTCTTGCCAAGAATGGCTGTAGATGCCAATATCATACAGGTAAGCAAGGGCAAAATCTCCTGTTCCTGCTAGGATAGACATACCATGCTGTGGAAATTCACTGGGGCATTCTTCATCCCAAAGGGCATCTTCATGAACTCATGCAGTCTGAAAGGAGTCAGACTGACCTCTCTAACACTGGGAGTCAAGGGCACCTGCCAGTAACCCTTGGTAAGATCAATAGTGGTAAGATACTTAGCCCCACCCAGCTGTCCTAGGGCTTCATCTGTCCTAAGCATGGGGTAAGTATCTGGCTCTGTGTGACTATTTAAATTCCTGTAGTCTACAAAGAACCTGGTGCTGCAATTCTTTGGTACAAGCACCACTGGGGAGGCCGAGGGACTGATGGACTCCTGAATTACCCCAAGTTCCAACATTTCCTGTATCTCCTCCCTCAGAGTCTATTTGACTCTCCTTTGCACCCTAAAAGGGACCTGCTTAATAGGCCTTCGGGGTCTTGTATCCACATGGTGTTGCACTAGGTAGGTGAACTAGTGAACATGTCCCCAAACTCCTGTAACACTGCCCGGATTTCTCGAACCTGAGTAGGGGATAGCTGCTGGAACATTGCTTCCCCCTTCCACCAAGGTGTCAGTCTGAGCCTCACTGAGGAGTTCACTCAGCAGATCCCTCTCAGACTCCTCCTGCCATCCACTGCAAGTACTCATCACAAGGGCCTCCCTATCATGGTAAAGTTTCATCATATTAAAATGGTACAATTTATGCCCCTGCCTAGCAGTTCTACCATGTAGTTAACATCACTGCCCTTCCTTACCACCTTGAAGGGTCCCTTCCAAGCTGCCTGCAGCTTGTTGTGTCTAAAAGGAATAAGAACAATTACCTCTTGCCCTAAAGCATACTCTCTGGCTCAAACCTTCCTGTCAAACCAAGTCTTTTTCTGCTATTGGGCTCTTGCCAAGTTCTCCTCTGCCTAGCCCATGAGTTCCCTGAGCCTTGTCCTGAGGTTTAGGACATATGCCACAAGAGACTCTTTGTGGGATTCACACTCACCTTCCCACTTATCTCGAATCAAATCTAGAGGTCCCCTCACCCTACGCCCATACAGCAACTGAAAGGGTGAAAATCCTATGGATTCCTGGGAAACCTCTCTGTAAGCAAACAGATGGGGCAAATATTTGTCACACTCCCTCTTAAACTGGTCTGCAAATGCCCATAGCATGGACTTGACTGTAGAGTTTAACCTCTCCACAAGACCATTAGTCTGGAGATGGTATGGGGTGGTCTTTAGATACTTCACCCCACAGTGCTTCCACAGACAAGCCACCAGGTCTGACATGAAACTGGCACCTCAGTCAGTCAGTATTTCTTTTGGGAAACCTACCCTGCTGAAAATCTCTAACAAAGCATTTGCCATCTTTTCTGCCTCAATGCAGGACAGAGCCACTGCCTCAGGGTATCTTGTAGCATAATCTACTACCACTAGGATATACTTTTTCCCTGTAGAACTTATGGTACTCAGAGGTCCCACAGTATCCATAGCTACCCTCTAAAATGGCTCCTCAAATACAGCCAAAGGCATCAAAGGAGCTTTCACATTGTCTCCTGCCTTGTCTACCTTTTGGCATTGTTCACATGTCCTGCAGTACCTTGTTGTATCTCTAGAAATCCCAGGCCCATAAACGTTCTCCATAATACATCTCTTTGTATGCTTTATGCCCATATGACTTGCAAAGGGAATATCATGGGCTATGGCTAGTAGGGGCAGATGGTAGGCTCTGGGCACTACCAACTGCTGTATTCGCTCACCCTCTAGCCCTCCCTCAGGGTCCACTCTCTCTATAAGTAACCCTTTGTCCCAGTATACAGATTCTCCTTTCCTTTGAGAATCAGGTGCATCACTAGCTACCTCCATCAGGCCTTGTAATGTAGGGTCTGAGAGGTGAGCCTATCTCAACTCTCTTTGTAACCCTTCACAGCTTCCCATTCCACAAGAAGTCTGGCATCCTCTGACAGCAGTGCCTCACTGTCGGCCTGGGTACTACTACTCACTTCTGCCCTTGCAGTCACTCTGTCCAAGGGAACCCATAAGCAGCTGTGGCTCCCCTTCAGTCTCACTGCTACAGGGTAGCTCCCTCCCTGAAGTAACCACCTGACCAGTCCTGGCTGCAAGTGTGCAGTCTGTCTGGGTCTCCCCTAGGGTACCAGACTCACTTGCTTGTCTACTGCATACACACATGGTACTGCATTATCAACATCATTCCCTATCAGGCCATCTGCAGGGATATCCTCAAACACATCTACTTGCTTGCTTCCTTTTTCATCCTCCCAGTCAAGGTGAACCCTAGCCAAAGGTATTTGGAATGGGGTCCCTCCTAAAGGTCTGACTGGAGTAGACTGCCCAAGCAAGTACTGCTTCTCTTTAACCATTGCAGGCTTCACAATGGTTCAGTCAGAGGCTCTCTCTTAGTAATGGCCTCTTTCCCATCCAGTAAGACAGAATATAACCTCTTGTTGTAGTTTGGTACCCTTGTTGTCTCGAGACAACGTATTTATTTAATTTGCTTTTGTTAACCAGGAAATGTATTTATTTAATTTGCTTTTGTTAACCAGGAAAGTCCCCTGGGCTGAAATGAGCCCATTTTCAGTGGAGGCCCAGGGAGAAAAGCTCCCAAAAAAAGTGTACATAATTAAGAGATTATTTAAAGAGTTAACAGCATTTAACAATATGCAAGAGTAATAACAGCATTTAACAATATACAATAGAATAATATAGGAGTCAGAAGTGACACAGTAACATAGGCAATGTAGAGCAACATTCTGGGGAAGACTCGGGTGCTTGGCAGGTATTCAGCAGATCAGACAGTTTATGATGATCTGCACTTACACCATGTGAGGCAGGGTGAGGCACACGGTGCTGTGATTAAGGGTGAGTGCACAATAGGGAGAGTGAAGAAGAGTGTGGGTATCTGAGAGATAAGTCAGGTTAGTAATCAGGTGACTGAGGAATTTGGGATGGTGCAAGGGCATAGCCATTAAGAGGAGAGATGTTAGTAGAGTGATTTTTTTGAATGATTGGGCATTATTTATAGTCCGTAGAGAAGGTGGAAGGGCATTACAGAGTTTAGCTAAAGTGAAAGAGTAAAGGTATTGGCCTACAGGGAGTTTAGGTCTCTTAACTTGGATAAGTGATTGATTTTCCGATCTTAGCGAACGGTTTGGTTGATAAAGAGTCAGAAGTGAAGCCAGGGCTGGGCATTTGGAGGAATTAGATGAATTTGTGTGCTGTGGCTAGTTGTATGTAAGTTAGGTGTTGTGGAAGTTCTACACAGTTCAGGGATTGTAATGAGTGACAGTGGTGGGAGGAATATTTTGCTCTAGTAACGCATTTAGCAATTTTATTATAGCAGATCTTCATTTTATTTTTTAATGACTATTGGATGTTTGTCATATGGGGGCACCATAGAGAAGAGAAGGTAGGAGAAAAGTTTGGGCAAGTGTTTTTCTAGTAGAGTAGTTTAAAAAGTGTATATGTTGGTAGAGGGAACCAAGTTTTTGGTGTGTTTTGATGGTGTTGTGGATGTGTTGGTCAAAGGTTAAGTTGTCATCTAAGGTTATGCCAAGTAATTTAGCATGGGAAACCACCTCTAAGGCAGTCTTGTTGGAGAAGAAAATGATGAAATCAGATTTATTAATGGTGGTACTTTTTTTGGGCGTAAAGAGCAAGAGTTTTGTTTTATTTGGGTTGAGAGCGAGGTGATTATTTGTCATTCAGGTTTTGGTAATACAGAAATCATTCTGGGTGATGGTCAGAAGTTCGGTTTCAGAGTTACCACAGCCAATAATAGAATCATCCACATATTGAACTACAGATGCATGACTGAGAGTGGAGTGAAAGTCATTAATAAAAATACTGAACAGGAGAGGGCCTAAGATGGATCCTTGGGGAACTCCGGTAGAAGTTATGAGAAAAGGAGAGAGTGCAACCATTTGGTGGATTGGAGTCTGTGAGGTAAGGATATGTGTGGACAAGCCAAGGTGTGAGAGCTTAGAAAGGAGGAGAGGATGGGAAATGGTGTTGAAAGCTTTAGAGAGATCAAGAAAGAGTGTGGGGACAAGTTTACCATCATTGCGGCTGTAGTTAAGTGTCTAGGAAGGATACGAGAGCAGTTGTAGTACTATGGCCAGGGTGGAATCCATGCTGAGTTGTGGAAAGTAGTTGGTTTTGGGATAGGTAATCCAGGAGTTGAATTTGAATACATTTTTCCATTATTTTAGAAACAGGAGATAGAATGGCTATAGGGTGGAAATTTGAGATGTCTGAATTATTACCGCCTTTATGTAAGGGTATGATATAAGCTTTCTTGCAAATGGATGGTACATAGGATTCTTGGATAGATATATTTATGAGAATGCTTATGGGGTAGCTGATGGATTTGGCAGACATTTGAAGGTATTCTGGGGGGTAAAACGTCTGGGGCAGTGCTACCGGGTTTGAGTTTTAGCAGGAGTTTAGAAATGGTGGAAGTGGGAATGTGAGAGGAGAGACTGGTGGGAAGGCTTTTCTGGGGTATGGTTTGTAGAAGTGGGGTTGCTGTTGTGAGTAGCTATAGGAAAGGTGGAAGCAAGTTTGGATATAGTGTCTATGAAGTAGGAGTTGAAAAGGGTAGATAGTTCAGCAGAGGTTTTGTCAGGGTTTGGGCAAGGATTGCTTTTGGTGCCAGTGCTTAATAGAGTGGAGACTGAATTCCAGAAATGTTTTGGGTTACAGTTGTGTTTGTTTTGGAGATGGAAGTAGTACTTGTTTGTTTATCATTAATAACTAGAAGCTTTACTTGATTGTGGAGTTGTTTAAAAAGCTTGATCTATGCGGTTTTTACTATTATGCCATTTCTTCCATGCTTGGTCTCTGGTATTCATAAGTTTTTTGTGTCTCTAGAAAGCCAAATTGCGTGATTTGCTTTGATTCTCTTATTCTGGAGGGGGGCCATTCTATTGAGTATACTGAAGAAAGTTGAATTGAAAAATGTAACTGCTTCATCTAATGGCACATACTTTAGAATGCTCCAATTGATTTTGCTTAATGTTTCATTGAAGCTTAGGGGGTTGAAGTTAGCCATCTAGAGGATCTGTACTGGTGTTCATGTAAGGTTGAGGAGATGGCACGTGTTATAATAGCCAGGCAGATGGTCACTGATATTGCAGGGTAGAGTTCCTGCAGATGTAATTTTGTTGGGATCGGACACGAAGACCCAGTCAAGTAAGGTGCCTTGGTTAGTGTTATTGCTAGGCCTGGTTATGGTAGTAATGTGCTGAATGAAGTTAGAGGTTGATGGAAGCATTTGGAGAAGGATTTGCATGGTCTAGCCAATTTGTTGCTGGCATTCTATCTTACTGGCTCTCCCACCTTTGTTCCCCACCTTGTCTCCATGGACATCTATATGCTATATGGCCCCACTGGTTGCATTTAAAACATTTAACCCTTGGATCTGGACGTGTACCTGGACTAGTGGCTTCCCCTGCTACTGGCAGACTCTGTTGGGGCAGTCTGGGCTGCCCCCCATGGGTTCCTTTAAACCCATGAGCAGCACTGGGTGTTCCTTTCCTGTGCAGTGATGCCCTGCTTGCTAGGTATAGGTCTCCCTTCTCCAACTCATCTGCAGTATTGCAGTGTCTATCAGCTGACCAGATTCTTATGTCCTCAGCCAAAGTGCTAAGGGCTTGTTCCCTCACCAGAAGGTCTGCCACCCCTAGAGAAGTGTTGACCTAACATCCACTCGGGAAATGTAAAGAAATGAAAGAAAAGTGCTTAGTTCAACAATATATTCCCACATACTTTCATCTGCCTTGCATCTATGCTCATGAAACTTTTTCCTATAAGCTTCAGGTGTTAACTTAAAACATTCTAACAAACTTAGAAGGCAAAAACTGCTATGCAAGACTGCTATTCATCAATTTCAGTTCTACCTTCAACACTGTCATCCCTCAGAAGCTGATATCAAAGCTACTTCAACTGGGCACAGACTCTCATTTATGCAATTGGATTCTGATCTGCCTTACTGAAAGGCCTCAAAAGGTTTGTGTGGGAGACCACAGCTCCGGAAGTATCATCCTGAACATAGAAGTATCACAGGGATGTGTCTTAAGCCCCCTCCTTTTCACTCTGCTTACACATGACTGCATGGCCACACATGAATAGGATCATCAAATTCCTGGATGACACCACTGTTATAGGCCTGGTCAAAGACTGGGAGGGGGAGGCCTACAGGAAAGAGATTGATCAACTACTGGTCTGGTGTGACAGCAACAATCTAGCACTGAATGTCAGCAAGACAAAGGAGTTGATTGTTGATTTCAG
Source organism: Protopterus annectens (assembly GCF_019279795.1). Lineage (NCBI taxonomy): Eukaryota > Metazoa > Chordata > Ceratodontiformes > Protopteridae > Protopterus > Protopterus annectens. Next base: position 3,812,991 of record NC_056736.1, on the reverse strand, counting down.
AAGATCTCAAGTACCACACAAACCTCTAGTGATGAAAGGGATGACGGTGGAAAGGGTCAAGAGTACAAAGTTCTTGGGTCTTCATCTCACAGAACTAACTTATCTTGGTCAGTCCATGTATCCAGCACAGTCAAAAAAGCTCCGCCACACTTGCACTTTCTAAGGAAACTTAGGAAGGCAAAATTAAGAAGCTCCGCAATTCAGACCTTTTATAGGGGCACCACTGAAAGTGTCCTGACCAGCAGCATTGGAGTCTGGTATGGGAGCTGTAATAATCAGGATTGGGAGGCTCTCAAGGGAGTTGTAAGTTCAGCAGAAAGAATCATTGGCACCTCCCTTACTCCTCTGGAAGATCTACACAAATGCCGGTGCATAGACAGGGCCAAAAAGACTTCCAGTGATCCAACACATCCTGCCAATGGTCTGTACACTCACCTATCCTCTGGCAGGAGATACAGAAGCCTGCATTGCAAGACCACCAGATTAAAAAACAGTTTCTTTCCACTGTCCGTTAAACTGTTTAACTCTTTGGAAAAACGAACCATGATGTCTGTTACATAACTAGCCTGTCAAGGGGCTTATTTTATGAATATGCAATAACTAAGTGCAATACTAAGGTGGCTCACCTACACACTGAAGGACTGTAAAGTGCAATATACAAACTGTGCAATAATTCAGTCTAATCATAGATATGCTGCTATTGTTTCAATTTTACTTTGACAATATTACGTTCATATTTTTTCTTGTCTTCTGTTCTGGGATGTGTGTGGGTCACTACTGTCCTACTTTACTTACAAATTGCTACTTATTAAATTTCTACTGTGATATTTTATTAATTTTTCTCTAGCTATATGTGCAACTGCTTCCTGCATTGAGAATGAAGCATTATAATTTCATTTGGCTACACTGCTGTGTAGTTCTGAATGACAATAACATTTTCTTTGACTTTTTTCTTTGACTTGACAAATGTGTTTGACTGTATTATAATTTAAGCAATCAGTATCAAACAATTTAGAAATAGCAGTCAAAGCTTTACCATGGAATAAGGCGGTCAGGAACCATACCCAGAGCCCTTAGTCAACATTATACTGTTTACATACCCTTTCAAACATATGAATGAAACTATCAAAATTATCCCCCTCTGTAAATTGTGGAAGAAATTTACTGACCTTTGTTGCTTCTGGGGTTCAGTTACTCCCTTCCCCATTACCTCCATGACCCTGGTGAAGTCAGTATCTCCTTTTCATGTTGCCTCTGCCTCTCATTCTCTTCAGCTTCCAGATGTCAGTCTCTCTGCTGCTTTTAATTCCATTTGTTTCTCCTGCTGCAGTCTATGCTGATTCTATTTCCAAACATTTGGCCTCCAGTTGAAGTCTCTTTCACTCCAGATGGATTTTTAAGTCCTCTGTGGAAAGGTTGAACTGTCCATTTTCAGAGAGTTGTACATCTCCAAGGCCAGTCTGGTTGTCCTCCTGATTGCTGGTATGCGATGCAGCTATGCCCAAGGCTACAATAATTTCACCTTTAGTCAGGTTGGCATGCACCAGTCCTTTAGCCTGGCATGTCTCGGCCAACTGTCTCCTTGTCAGGTTAACATACTCTTCTGCTGACATGCTTGCCTGCTCTCCCCAACTAAGCTAACAAAAAATAATAAAACAATTGAGTGAAGGATCACTGTGTGGCTGAGAGTACAAACTCTTTCCTTAGTGACCACTCTTTACATGCTACAGAAATTCAATAGCCACACCACTACAAGTCAATTAATATGTGATGTGGCTGTCCCACCACTGCCAACCAATTAATATGTGACACCCCAGCACTGGCCCAGTAATCAAGGAGCCTCAGTTCTCACCACTGGCAACAGTGGGGGACATACACAATGGAAGGATGACAAGTACACACAGTAAAGTACCATTTTCCTTAAGAGCACAGAGATCACAATCAGTCTGAGGCTGGTTTCTCCCTCTTTTCTCCAGATCCCCAGTAAGACTCTCCACTGGCACAGCTATAAGGTTGAGATCTCAGCTGAGTGGCCAAACCAAGATCTCCAGCACCCTCGCTGTCCAACCAGTGCTTTGTGTCTCTGCCCAAGTAGCTGACACAAACTCTTGGAGACTGGATTTACATACACACACACACACACACACACACACACACACACACACACACACACACACACACACACACACACACATTCCTGGGAAAGTCTGGCACAGCTATGCCCCCTTCTGCCCAGACTTTAAGGTAGTTTCTACTGCCACCAGCCACTAACTATCGGCTACTTTAAGGCCCTTAACAAAGGGTGTCCAATCCTACTGTGCAATGTTACTATCAATCCAAATGGTAGTCTGACCAGGCCTTGCTCTTGTTTTCCCCAACATCTAATCATAAACTTGCCCAGGAGTCGCGTATCACCACATCTACTTTGAACTTCAAACCTGTGCCTGCATCCTATACAAAACTACTCTTAAACTCAGTCCATGTTCTACTTCAGTTGATGACCTTCCAAGTGAATACCTTAAAACAGCAGCTGATAGCATTGGCTATCCTACCTCAGCCTTTATAAACAGGTTGAGTCAGGAATCTGATGCTGCTTCTCTCTGGAAAAAGTCACAAAGAAGGAAATTCAAAGATTGCTAACTTTTGACCTATAGCAATCTTACCCCCCCCCCTCCAAAATACCTGAGAAATGTATTTAAAATCAATTGCTAAACTATCTCCTGCAAGAACTCCTATCCCCCCCACAACAAGGCTTTTCTCCTACCCATAGTACTAAAACTGCATTTCTAACCTATATAGATAATGTCAATAAAACTACAGATCATTGCAAACTAGTCTCCTCCTTATTTCTAGACTCCTCCTTATTTCTAGACTTGTCTAATGCCTTCAACACAGCTTGTCACAGAAAACTTCTACTTCAAATGTCCTCACTAGGTCTCCCTCAGCTGACCCTTCTGTGCTTCAAAAGCTACCTATTCAAAAGGTATCAGTCAGTAATAGGCCCCTCCACCCTCTTTCCATACCTCCCAGTCACCACTGATGTATCACAAGGCTCTGTCCTTGGTCCCTTCCTCTTTAACATTCTTACCAACACCCTCCAAACATCCACACAACATGTCTCCCTAATATAGTACGCAGATGACTCACTCATTTGCAAATCTGACATTGTGGCACACCTCAAAATAAATTAAGGAAATTTTAACAGCAACTAAAACACAACTTTGCAACTCACAACTTATGCTCAACCCTAACATTTTTTTCCCAAATCCCTCTCCCATGAAAACAAAAACTGAAGTCCTCTCTCTTAATATTACAACCATTGAAGTCCCTTCTCATAGCAAATTATTAGGGTTAACAGTGGAAGATAATCTTAAATTCAACCTGCATATACAAAATTGCATAAAAACGGAACAAAAACTAGGGATTATTTATAGTCAAAAACGTTCTCATAACACAACTAAAGTTGCACTTGTCATCACTTCTCTCATTAACTTTTCACAAAAATCAAAACTTGAACAGTACTATATCAAAGTTGAGAAATTTTCATCAAATAACCCTTTCAGAACCCAACACTATATAGCACTAAAAAACTGGTTAGAACTACCCCATCAACTAACATATAGAAAGATGCTTACCACCCATAAAATTATCCAGAATCCATCTGCTTGTCCAGCACTAAATCTATACAACTATATTCCTAGTCGGTTATTATGCTCCAATGATAAAAAAAAAAAACCTCAAGTCTGTCCATAAACCTATCAAATCTGCTGAGCACTGTCTGTATTCATAGCATGTTGCTAAGGCCTGGAATTCCTTATCTCCATCCATCAGTTGAATACCCTCCCTCCAATCCTTCAAAATCATTCTGAAAGACTTCTTAACCAAAGTTTGGATCTGTTCTCAACATCAGAATAAACTATGTCCCTAAATGTGAACAAGTACCTATTCATACCTTACTATCCTTTCTTCACTCACTTCCTTATTTTTATAATTTTTCTCCCTGCTAAATATACCATGAACCTGCTTTTCTCTCACTTTGTATTGCATTTCCTGTTTGTGTTTTATACTAGCTTACCTTCAATTTCTCTAAAGACTAACAAATATCTAACGATTAAGTCATTTTCATAGAACTTGTATCTATTCTTAACCAATGTTTTCATATTGTGTCTAATTTGGTACAATTATTTAAACTGTATTTGGTTTTTGTAACATTTTTAAAGACTGTAAAATTATTATTCTTAAAATGTTTTGTAATACTTTGGAGCTTTTCTCCTCAGGACTTTGCTGAAAATGGGTTCCTACCCAGTCAGACTTTCCTAGTAATCAAATGTCAATAATTAATAAATAAGAGTACTTTAATGACATGTGCTTTCGTAACATAGCAGTAAGATTTTCAGTAGTGGAATAGATGATGGTAGTGAGGTAAGGGAGAGGGATAGTAGGTCAGAAAATGAAAATTAGATAAATAAATTAAAAATAAAAATAATGAAAAATAAAAAATTAGATTCCATGCTACTTAAATTTTTATGGTTCCCCTTAAAACCTAGGATTGCATATAAATGGCACATCAGAGCTTGGAACAGTAATGGGATAGCATTCCCTAGCTTAGATCTTTATTCCAAATCAGTTATAATTGATATAATATTACACTGGATCACACCTACCTATATATCTGGCTGGAAAACAATATGTGAGATTCATATGACTGTGTCAAAACTATAGAAAATCAGTTTAAGGAACAACACGGAATAAGTACAGTTCATTGGCTTTTGCGTGAATTTTGTTTATTTAATAAGAAGTTTGATCGTTTTTCTTATGGCAATCAAATATTTAATAACTTTAAAAATATAATTGATTGCAATTACAGCATTTAACTATTTCTATTTCTTATATTCTCTATAGCATACTCCCCTGATTGTCTAGATTCTTTCAACATCAATGCAATACAAAAATTAAAGGAAAATAACTTGATATTCTGGCATCAGTTTATTGAAAATAAAAGTATTAAACCACTAAACTCTCTTGTAGTTTTGATAATAGTCAAGACAGTTGGTTGTTTAAACACTCATTATGGCAGTTTATAGAAAACAAAATGAGTGTGTCAATCAACCTAGACACTGAATCTATACTTAGTTTGATTCCGATTTTTATTAGGTGTCTTGAAAAGGCAGATAATCAAAAATGAAGTATCTCGCCTATCTATAAGATACTAAGAGAAGACACTCTAAAGTTTGACTCAGATTTTTGGAATTACTATGTAAAGATTAATGGAGAACAAATATCTGATAAATCCCAAAAAATATTATTGAATTCTACGTATGGTACATATTATTCATTATATTGGAGATTGTATAGTATACATGGAAATTTATGAATAGGAGTTTCTATACTCCACATAAAATAAATCTTGTACTCAAAAACAGTGAAAGTAAATGTTGGAAATGTGATGAATTCCTACAGGCCAACTGGATTTACATGTTCACTGAATGTAGAAATGTTGTTCAATACTGGAAAGACTTCAAATATTTTGTAATTTTGTAAATGGTCTGATTAACTGTCGTATTTCAACTCACTAATCCTATTCAATGTTCCTATACTTAATGTAATATCTAAATCTCAGATTCAGTTATTCTGTTCAATTCTTGCAATTGCCAGAAAAGTTATTACTTTAAACTGGAAAAGTAAACAAGATTTGATGTTTAAAAATTTTATTAATTCCGCTAATGTTTGTAAAGAACTGCAAACCATTTGTTGTAGAACTCAATGTTACTCATAAAAAAATAGCATGGCAAAAATTGGAAAACCTTTTGAACAAATACTGATAACCTCTCATGGATAAAATGATTGTTTATCATGAATGTAAATATTGTAAATGGTTTTGTTATTGCTTTATTGTATTTGTTTTATGTACATTTGTGTATGTTTATAATGAAAACAAAATAAAAATGTTTTTGAAAAAAAAAATGAAAATGATTATAGCTGTAAGAAGTGAAGGGAGAGATTGGCTGCAAAAATGTGGGGTTTGAGATAAAAATTTAGTAAGAAGATGGAGGTGGGGGGTAAAAGAATAATTATAAGATGGGACTAACCTGGTGTAGAACAGAGCTAGGAATTATTTAGGAATGTTTTTAAAGAAGGTTTGAACATTGTGTGATCTGATTGTTATAGGGAGGGATTTCCAGGTTTTCCTACTGTGTTAAAGTATAGAGATTGTAATGCAGATGTTTTATTTGTGTATGGCAATACGTTGCTAATCACTCAGTCTTAAGGAACTTTCTGGAGTGTAATTTTGGAGAATTGTATTAAGAGCTGGGCAGGTTGAAGGACTGTTTATTTTTGTGCTGTGATTAACTGGGTGTACATAATGTGGTACAGTGGTGGCTTTGCTTGTATTTGTTTTAAGTGAGGTGTGAATCTTATTATACCATTGTAAACAGTTTTAAGGGAAGCCCCCCTCACTATCCTCTACCGTGTGGCTCCCAGGATTTATCTACGGACTCCAACCCAGTGCGAATGCACAGACCTGCCTAAACCTTAAGAAAAGTTGTATTCATTTAAACAGTTTTAAGGGTAAAGCAATTATTTGTACCATATTTGTACCATTAAAGTGCTCACCAGGAAAGTGTTCTGCGGGCAGGAACTAGTCAGTACCTATATCATAACTGGCAACAGTAACTACACTGCCAAACAACTAAGACCTGTCCCTTTGAAAAATATTTTACTGTAATAACAGACTGCAGAACCTACACATAGTTACCTTTGGGACCCTGCAGACTCCTGGTGGTGTATTCCCGTATTCCCCGCTCCGCTTCACCCTCGCTTCGCTCGGGCTCGCTCCGCGCCCCACCCTGCCCCCATATCTCACCCGCCCCCACTACCTCTACATTTATTAGGTTGTTAGCCCATCCCCCTCACTCTCTACCAATCACAACCGCCCCTCAATCTGCCACTTCTCCTCCCACACTCTCGGCCCTCCATAACTACCAAGTAAACTCTTCTGCTTCTTTATACACACTGGCCTTCCTCTTGCTATACCATGGACAAAACCACATATTCTATTATCCTTCCTATAGTTTTACTCCTCCTAATTCCATATTACTCAACCAGATATGAAAACCAAGCACTCTCGGGAATTCCCTTCCCTAAGAGTTACACTACCACAAATTCAAACCTCCCCTACAACCCTATCACACCTTCACTCCACGCTACTAATACACTTAGCACCAATATACGGCATCTCACCCTCCGCCACCCCAAAGTATCCACCAGTAAATCTAATCTTAAGTTGTTATTCAAACTCCAAAGGTTCTTAGTCCACCTGAAAAAATGTATTACCATAGATGGGGACATCCACCCCAACCCAGGCCCTATCACGGCCCCAGACTCTAACTCCTTTAATTCCACCCGGACATCTAACAACTCCCTCCTCATATTCCATCTTAATCTAAGAAGTATAAACAACAAGGTACATAATTTACACGCTCTGCTAGCTACCCAGTCCCCCGACATTATGTGCCTAACAGAAACATGGCTCAAACCAGCCACCATGGATGAAGAAATTCTTCCTCCTGGATATAATCTCCTTAGGGCTGATCGGATCAACAAAAGGGGTGGGGGAATAGCCGTAATGTTCAGACATACACTGAATATCATTATTAATCCACTCCAACCTCCAAAGGTCTCTAACATAGAACTTATTGCCCTAAAGATTTGCCTAAACACCCAAAAATGCATTAATCTCATTGTAATTTACATTCCACCTGGGAATAATTCAGAAAACCTTGAGCAGATGCTTAGCTGGTTAGCCTGCAATTACCCTCAAGAAACCATAGTACTAGGCGATTTCAACATCAACTGGTCCCACTGTTCCTCACTCATAAACCCCCACTCCATCAACTTGTATGGTTTCTCCCAAAATATTTCTTCTCCAACCAGAATTGGTTACGCTCAGCAAAACGAGAGCATCATTGACTGGATACTTACCAACAAAGACACACACAACTACACCACAGGGACTATTCCCAATGACCTCAGTGACCACCTTATAACTTATATACTAAAACATAAGTGCCCACCTACTAACCCTCCCTTTTATAGAATTGTCAGGAACAAGAAGAAATTTGTCCCAAAACTATTCCTTGCAGAACTCAAATCCTGTAATTGGTCCATCCTAAAAACTCTACCCCTAGAAGAGAGTGTGGCATACTTTAATGACACATTCCTGAAGATACTTGACTCTCATGCTCCAAACAGAATAATCAGAACCAAGGAGCGGATAGCACCTTGGCTCACTAGTGAAACTAAATCTAAAATTAAACTTCGTAACCAAGCCTGGGATAAATGGAGAGCTACCAAAACTCCACTAGATCGCATCAAGTTTCAACAGCTCAGAAACACTACTAAAACAGCCACTACTCAAGATAAAAAACAGTACTTCTGTCATCTCCAGGATAAACACCAGAATAACCCAAAGAAATTCTGGGCGGGATTTAACAACCTCCTCCATCCGGGTAAATCCACTACCCCCACTCCAGAGAAACTCATTGGGAAAGAACCAGAAAAAATAGCCAATGCTTTTAACTCTTTTTTTATTGAGACCATACAGTCCCTAGCCAGTCAGCTTACCACTACCTCCTCACCAGTAACTCATACTAAAGACCCATCTCACCCATCCTTTAACTTACAACCTGTACCTACCTCCTATATACGCACCCTCTTAAAAAAACTTAAACCAACCACACTAGCGGCCGACCAGCTCCCAGCTGAATACTTACAAATAGCGTCAGATGCCATTGCCTATCCCGTATCGCTCTTGATTAACAGAACTATAACTGAAACTACCATTCCCTCTATTTGGAAAATCTCATATATCATCCCTCTTCACAAAGGAGGAACCTCCACGGAAACTTCCAACTACCGACCTATAGCAATATTGTCACCAATAGCTAAGGTCATGGAACGGTGTGTTCACAAACAACTCCTTCACTACCTTACCCTTAACAATCTTTTGTCCCATACCCAACATGGATTTCGCCCCCATCATAGTACTACCACTGCCCTCCTCTCCTTTGTCGACTCTATCAATAACAACCGCAATAATAAATTAACATCCTCTGCTCTCTTTCTTGACCTATCGAAGGCCTTCGACATGGTTAATCACCAGCATCTACTTCACACCCTGGAAACCTTACATCTCGACTACCCAGCCATAAGTTGGTTTAATGCCTACCTCTCTGGCAGGAAGCAAGCTGTCCAATGGCAAAACAGGCTATCTGACCTACTTCCAAACACCATTGGTGTTCCTCAGGGCTCTATACTTGGTCCTCTTCTTTTCTCCATCTTCATAAATGATCTTCACTCAGTCATCCCCAAAAATACCTGCATCCAATATGCAGATGACTCCACCTTAATCTGTTCTGATGCCTCCTCTTGAAACTTCAAGCAATAACCCAAAACTGTTTTACTATAGTTGAAAAATGGTTCTCTGAACTGAAACTAATACTTAATCCAACTAAAACCAAATTATTACTATTTCCCCCATCTGCAAATACTCCCCTTGGTAAAGAGCCACCAAATGCAGACAACACGTTCCATGTGGTTTCCACAAATGGTACCATCATAGAGCCCGTCTCTCATACCAAACTACTAGGTGTGACCATTGATCACAAGCTTAAATTTGATATTCACATTAACCTAACCATTAAGTCCGTAAATAAGAAACTCGGCTCTATGTATAGAATAAAGAACTACTTAACCCCTTTTACCAAACTAACCATTGCTCGCACTCATCTCCTCTCCACCCTCCTTTACGCCTCACCAGTACTTTCGTTCCTCAATAAGCGTGAACTCAACAAACTTTCTGTTGCCTACAATCACATAGCCAGATTTGTAACAGGAACCCCATATCGTACTCACCATTGCCTCAACCTAATGGCACTCGGTTGGTTAGAACTGCCCAACCTTCTCAAGCTCAACCAACTCATTGAAGCTTTTAAAATAATCTACCAATCGGATAGAACCCCCTCACTGAGTAAAATACTGACCCCTTACTCCAACCTAAAATCCCTCCGGTCAGCAAATAGTGTCCAGGTACTAACCATTAAATCTAATAACTCAGGAGGTGAAGCCCTCTATGCCAACTCCATCGGAAAGCTCTGGAATTCCCTACCAAATAACCTAAGACTCATGACCTCGATTAATCAATTCAAAAATCACCTCAAAGAATTCTTCAAGTCCCACTGGTCATGCCCATGTCCTAAACCAGACTAACCTCAATTGTCTTAATCCACCTTTGACTCTTCCCTATCCCAGATTTTACTAACTTAACCTCTCAACCCCACAACGTAAACTATCTTCAGATTATCTATACAATTATGTGATTGTTATTTAACCAATATGTAACCACACTGTTTTTCTCTAACTATTTTGTCTCTATGTTATGCTATTTACTATTCACTTTTAAATGTATGGTGTTTCTTTTCTTTTTGTTTGGAGCTTTTCTCCTCGGGCCTCTACTGAAAAAGGACATGTATCCAGCTAGACTAGCCCGGTCAACAAATGTAAAATAAAATAAATAAAATGTAAAAAAATTGCTCAAGTTTAATCTTTAGAGAGGTTTAACAGGAAGTACAGGTGCACCATACACAACTGATGGCAGGAGGTAAATGTTAGTTGGGTTACTTTAGTATTAGTTGTAATGAAGTGTTTTGCTCTACAGAGCATTCCTAACTTTTAGTATGTTTTTTTAATTGTATGTAGGTCACATTTTAGGCTGTTATATATCACCATGTCAAGCAATTTAGTATGATATAGTACTTCGATATCAGTGTGTTTATGGAGGTAACTATGAAGTTTACTTTTTTAAAGGCTATGTGAGTTGGGAAAAACAGGAGTAGTTAAGTTTTATAGGGTCGAACAGTATTTGAGCGTGTTGAAGCCAGCTGGCTTCTTTTGTTTGTTGAAGGTGAGTTGGGGTATCAGAGAAGCAAATGAGAGAAGAGTTGTCTACATACTGTATGAGAGAGGCTTGTTAGAGAGAAGTATAACATAACATTCTGTTGCACACCCCTTACATGTACCCCAGTTCTGGTGAGTAGCAGGTTATGCTGTGTTCTGCTAGCAGTTACATGTACAGCAGATTTGACTACTAGTAGATTATGTTGTGTTGTATTAGGAGTTAGATGTATAGCAGGTCTGCATACTAGTAGAGTATGCTGTTCACAGGTTCATAGCTTTATAGGAGATTACTAGGCTAATGAATTAAGAGGCCTTACAAACCTAGCCAATATCACATGATGTTACCCAATATATGGCCTCTAGGGGCAAGATGATGGCATGGATTTGAGCCTATGCCTTTATGTTACAAATTGCCCCTGTCTAAGGACATGGGCACTAGCCTAGGTGTGAATTTGTGATTCCCCATCCATTGCTCCAAACTGCCAGGGAAGGGCACTGCTTAAAGTGAATAGGAAGCTTGTTCCAAAGAAGGGGCACAATCTTTGAATCACATCTGTCTCTCTCCAGCATACTTTGTTTGAGTTGCTGACTGTCTGTATCCCTAGTTCGGGTCATTCTTGTACTGTTTGACTTGTGGATGTGTAGCAGCTCCATCAGGGCTGGATTCGTGAATGCCTTGTAGGTTAGGCATAGTTTACCCCTTAATAGTCGATAGGAAACAGAGTAAAGGGATAGGGCTTTTAGTCTATGTGCAGAGGACATGTTTATATCCTGTATTTTCTTTGTGAGGAACCTCTGAGGTCACTCCAGCTTCTCTAAGTGGCTAGTCAAGTACATGCCAAATGACACATTGTACTTGATTATTGGTGTAATGAGGACTCGGTACACCTGGACTATAATTTCCTTGGATTAAAATGTCATACCTTTACTTATAAGTTGTGCCACATAGAAGGGCTTCTTCATCATTGTGGACACATGGTGGTCAAAGTTCAGTCTCTCTCTCTCTCTACATCTCTCTCTCTCTCTACATCTCTCTCTCTCTCTCTACATCTCTCTCTCTCTCTCTCTCTCTCTACATCTCTCTCTCTCTCTCTCTCTCTCTCTCTCTCTCTCTCTCTCTCTCTCTCTCTCTCTCTCTCTCTCTCTCTCTACATCTCTCTCTCTCTCTCTCTCTCTCTCTCTCTCTCTCTCTCTCTCTCTCTCTCTCTCTCTCTCTCTCTCTCTCTCTCTCTCTCTCTCTCTCTCTCTCTCTCTCTCTCTCTCTCTCTCTCTCTACATCTCTCTCTCTCTCTCTCTCTCTCTCTCTCTCTCTCTCTCTCTCTACATCTCTCTCTCTCTCTCATCTCTCTCTCTCTCTACATCTCTCTCTCTCTCTCTCTCTCTACATCTCTCTCTCTCTACATCTCTCTCTCCTCTGAGTTTACTCTTAAGGGTGTGCTACTGATATAATTTGCAGAGATATTTGACTTCCCAAAGGGTATGACGAGGCATTTTTTGTCGCATTTAGTTTTAGACAATGGTTCTGGCACCAGTCAGTTGTCTAATCTAGACCGTCCTGAAGGATATCTACATCATTAGAGGATTAACTGATTGCCCCTAGCCTGCACACATTTGCAAACATTGTCATCCAGATGCCTTCTGCATTAGTCTTCACTTCAGAGAAGTACATTCTGAGTAGGAGTGGTACCAGCACTGACCCCTGTGGCACATCACTAGTAACTGGCCTCTTGCAGGATCTGGATTCACCCACTTTAACCACGTGTCCTGTTTGTGAGCCAATTGGATATCCATCTTGTGATGTAGGGATTTATCCCCAGTTTTGTGAGTTTATAATACCTGAGTGAGGAATTGTGTCAAATGCCTTGGCCAGGTTGAGGTAGGTGATAGCTACAGTTTTACCTTCATCCATGGCCTTAGTGACTCTCAAAGAAATCCACCAGATTCAATAGGCATGACCTGCCCTTTACAAAGCCAAATTGGGTCAGGTCCAGTGTTTGGAGGTTTCTTATGTCATTATTTAGCAGGTCCACAATTATTCTTTCCATGGCCTTACATATAAGACTAGTCCAGCTTATGGGTCTGTAATGGTCCTCCTTTATGTTGAGAGATGACTGATGCTGTGCTCCACTCTGTCTGGACAAGGCCAGTTCAGAGGCTGTGATTTGACAGAGATCCCAATGTGTGTGATAAGTCCTGATTTAAGCTACTTAAGAGGCTACTTGGTATATCATCAGTCCCCAATGAAACCATGTTTTTAGCTTAAGAGAGTGCAGTGACAACCTGTTCATTTATGATAACTGGCAGTGAAGTGGTGGAGGGTATTTCTTGGAAGAGACCTGAGGGTAATGGGAGGTAAAATTTAAGCTGAATTTGTCATCCAACAGATGTGCTGTATCTTCTGGCTGAATATAGATGATGTCATCTACAACTGTTTCTGCACATGGTTGGGTTGTTGCCCTTAAGACTGCTGACATAACTGAAAAATGCCTTATGGTTATCCTTAGCTTTGGGTTTGTTTTGGTCTCATACTGCCATTTCTATGCAGTTGTTTATATGGTCATACAGGATTTTTGTGGATTTAGGGAGCTTGGAAACTAGCCATGCCATCCCTTAACAGTGGGTAATTTATCTTAGAAATATTCTTAAAGTTTTTGGAGTTAGGTGCGGGTCTAGTTTTACCTTTATTTCAAGGGACACTGCTTTGTGGATCTGATCTTAGCAGTGAGGACATCACATTGGGGGGGGGGGGTGCAGTTCTCTCCCATATCTGGTAGTACCAGATCTAGAATTATGTTCCCCTAGTAGCAGTGCAGACTCTCTGCTCCAGGGCATTTAAATTTGCAAAGTCAAGAAATCTTTGGACTTGCATGTCTCCCATTTAATGGAGGGGTAGTTAAAATTACCCACGAGTATGGTATTGAGCTGAATGGTGAGTGATTCTAGTAACTTCAGGTATGATGCATGGGTTTCCTGGTTCATGATTGGGGACCTGTAGCTAGCATGAATATGGTAATGAATTTTCCCCATAATTTGTTGGACATGGAGTAGCTGATCTATGCCACATTGTTTGACCATCCTTGAGGTGTGCTTATCCTTTATGTAGATAGATACACCTCTACCTTTTGCACTTTCATCTTCAGTGGGTTGTTGGAACATACAGAAGGTGTTGTAACTTTGCACTGCCAGAGTGCTTTCTGTGGCTTTGAACCATGTTTCAGTAATTGCACAGATGTTGGCATTCTCTAGGATGAGGAGAGCTTCTAGGTAGTTCAGTTTTTGTTGAGACTTCTAGCAGTGAACAGTACCACCTTTGGTTTATCCTGAGTACCTTTTATGTTGGAAGGTTTGTTTGTTTGTTTGGCAATGCCTAAAAAAGGCACTATAAGGGTGGATAATGTTTTAGCCAATAGCCAAAGGCCTAGAGGTGACAGGTGAAGACCATCCCTGGCAAAGGAGTGTGGCCTGTCAACCATGTCCTCCACTTAATGACACCAGTAGCTAAGCTAATTGTTAAAGTCAATTGTTTTCTGCTGGTTCATAGGTTGGTACTAGGCTTTTGGCCCTAGGGCCTATACAAGTCTAGCCATAACAATTCCCTGGATATTTCTTCCCACAATATTTACTTCCATGGACCCCTGTCTAGCAGGGTGACTGACGTGATCCCCGGGGTGAATTTTCTATCTCCCATCCAATCGTCAAGGTTCCTTTTGAAGAGGGCCAAGGAGGCACTCTGCTTGACATGTATGGGCAGTCTATTCCAGAGTTTCTGGATCTGGAACCTATCCCTCCAGCATGTTTTGTTCATTGTGATGACAAGGTTTAGATCCCTGGAGTGTGTGGCTCTGAGGGATTGGGATTTCTTTAAGTGGAACATGTCCAACAGCTCAGGGTTTGACATGGCCTTGTATGTTGAGTAGAGATCGCCTCTGAGTAGACGATATGCCACAGAGTATAGCTGGAGTTGTTTTATATGGTCAGCATATGGCATCTGCTTTAGGCCTGTTCTTTTAGTAAGGTATTTCTGCAGCTTTTCCAGCTGTTGCAGATGTTTTGTTAAGTGCATACCAAAGGGGGCATTTTACTCTATAACGGGTCTAATGAGGGATGAGTAGAATGGGACAATGACTTCCTTTTTTCTGAATGAAAAGCCCTTGATGATGTGTGCCACATAGAAGGATTTCCAAATTGTTGTGGCGAAGTGGTTATCGAAGGTGAGACCACTGTCAACCTGTGTCCCTAAGTCTCTCATCACACTTTCAGTGTTTAGTGTACTGCCACCTATGTGGTAATTCATGGGTACATGTTTTTTTCCCCAAAGGGGATAACTATACATTTCTTGGCATTACTAAGCTTGAGCCCATGGCTCTGGCACCAAGCATCTGTTTCTGTAAGGCCTTTTGTAGAATATCCACATCATTTGGGGATTCAGTAATGGCTCCCAGATTGCAGTCATCTGTGAACTTTGTTAGCCAGAGTCCCTTAGTGTTGGCCTGTACTTCAGAGAAGTAAATGTCAAACAAGAGAGGTCCCAGAACTGAACTCTGAGGTACTCCAATTGTCACTTGTCTGGAGCTGCATTTGGAGTCAGCTACTTTTACAGTCTGGGTTCTGTCAGTAAGGCAGTTGGCAACCCACCGAGTGATGTAGGGATTTATGCCCAGCTTAGTAAGTTTATCTATAATTCTAGAGTGGAGGATGGTGTCGGAGGCCATGGCGAGGTCCAGATAGGCTGTGTGGACTGCCTTACCCTCATCAACAGCTCTGAAGACTGATTCGAGAAAGACTGATTTGAGGAAGTCAATCAGGTTCAGGAGACTAGATCGGCCCTTCACAAAACCCAAACTGGGTGGGGTCCTTACAGATCAGGCTCATCACTGATGGGACAGTAGTTCCCGAGATCCAAGGTGGATCCCCCTTGTGGAGTGGGATAACTGTAGCTGTGTGCCACTCAGTGGGCATGAAGCCTGAGGTGAGGCTATGATTAAACATTTTACTTAGGTGAGGTGTCAGTTCATTTTGTAGTTCATGTAGTACACAGCCCGGAATGTCATCTGGTCCCATGGATGCTGTATTCTTGGCTTTGGAGAGTGCAGTTTCTACCTGTGTGGCCATGATTAGAGATGACAGAATGCTGCTCATACCTGCCTGTGACACATGCTCTGAGAGCTCAATCGTGTCTGTCTTCATATAGTCCAAGGAGATATGTCTCGGGTCATTCACACCCACATGGAGTATGACTGAGTCATACTGGTACTTGGGGGGTAAGTAAAATGAGTGCTTGTGTGATCTGGCAGATCCTGGCCCCTGACAGGCAACTAATTGTAACCTTCTCCTTATCCATCCTGGTAAGATGGACATCAGTGTGCCTCACAATGGAATCTCTTATGACCAGAATACTGAGTTGTGGAGTTTTTCACATTATAGGCTTGGTAGCTGAGACACAATGATAGTGGCTTTGTGTGTTATGATGGGAAATGTTTTGTTTCTGTAAATAAGTTTGAGGACTGCACCTGAGAGGCCTTTGAGGTTCATAGGTTCATAGGTAGGTACTAGGCTATCGGCCCAAGGGCCTACGTAAGCCCTAGCCAAAAAGGTTCCTGGCTTACGCCACCCAAGAAAGTTATTTTCCTGTGCCACTGTCGAGCAGAGACACAGAAGTGATCCCCGGGGCGTATTTCCTATTTCCCATCCACTCATCAAGATTTTTCTTGAAGAGTGCTAATGAAGAACTTTGCTTGACATAGATGGGTAGCCTGTTCCAGAGTATGGGAAGTCTCTGGGATAGGAATCTATCCCTCCAGCATGTCCTGTTTATTGTGGTGACAAGGTTTAGGTCCCTAGAATGTGTAGCTTGCAAGGATTGGGATTTATTTAGGTGTAGCATGTCCACCAGCTCTGGGTTTGACATAGCTTTATATGTTAGGCAGAGATCACCTCTGAGTAGGCGATATGCTATGGAGTAAAGCTGGAGTTTTTTGAGGCAGTCAGTGTAGGGCATTTGTTTGAGTCCAGTAATCCTCTTTGTGAGGTACTTCTGTGGCCTTTCCAGCTGTTGCAGATGTCTTGTGAGGTACATTCCAAAAGGGGCGTTGTACTCTATAGTGGGTCTAATGAGTGTCGAGTAGAGGGGAACGATGACATCTTTTTTCCTGGATGAGAACCCTTTTATGATGAGTTGTGCCACGTACAAGGACTTCCTGACTACTGTGGCGATGTGACTATCAAAGGAGAGACTACTGTCCACCTGGGTCCCAAGGTCTCTTATCAAGCATTCGGTGTTAAGTACATTGCTGCCTATGTGGTAGTTCATGGGTACAGAGTTTTTACCAAAGGGGATGACACTGCCTTTTTGGCATTGAGCTTGAGGCCATGGCTCAGGCACCAGGCATCTGTTTCAAAGAGGCCCTTCTGTAGGATGTTCACATCATTTGGGGACTTGACTATGGCTCCTAGTTTGCAGTCATCTGTGAACTTTGTTAGCCAGAGGCCTTCTGTGTTAGCCTGTACTTCAGAGAAGTAGATACCAAGCAGGAGCGGTCCCAGGACGGAACCCTGTGGTACTCCACTTGTCACTGGTTTGAGGTCAGATTTGGAGTCTGCAACTTTTACAGTGTGGGTTCTGTCAGTAAGCCAGTTGGCAACCCATCTTGTGAAGTAGGGATTTATGCCTAGTTTATTGAGTTTAGCTATAATTCCAGAATGGGGGATGGTGTCGAAAGCCTTGGCGAGGTCAAGATAGGCTGTGTGAACCACCTTACCCTCATCTACAGCTTTGGTGACTGCCTCAAAGAAGTCTATCAGGTTCAGGAGGCATGATCTGCCTTTCACAAACCCGAACTGGGTGGGATCCAGAGTTTGGAGGTTACCAATGTCTTTGTTTATGAGTTCCATGATGATACGTTCCATGGCTTTGCAGACCAGGCTCATCAGGCTAATAGGTCTATAGTTCCCGGGATCAGTGCTGGCTCCCCCTTTGTGGAGTGGGATAACTTTTGCTGTACGCCATTCAGTGGGCACAAAGCCTGATGGGAGGCTATTATTGAACATGGTGCTTAAGTGGAGAGCCAGTTCATTCTGAAGTTCGTGTAAAACGCAGCCTGGGATGTTGTCCGGTCCCATGGATGCTGTGCTTTTGGCTTTAGAGAGTGCAGCTTTCACCTGCGTAGTTGTGATTACAGGGACTCTGCATTCTTCCTGTATAGATATGGGCCCTTTAGTGGGTGGGAAGGGGGTAAAGTTAGCACTGAGCCTATCTGCCAGGATGTTGGCAATATCAGTTGGTTCTGTAATTTTCGTGCCTTTGTGCTGTAACTCAGAGCAGATCTGGGTGTTGCCAATGAGATTCTTGACATGGCTATAGAATGCTTTGTGGTTGTCCTTGGAATTAGTGGCAATTTCATTTTCGTAGCTAGCTATGGAGGATCTTATAAGGGATCTCAGCTTCTAAATGAGGCTGACCAAGGAGCTCCTCCACTCATGGGATTTTACTCTCTTTTGCAACAGTTTCTTCCTTCTGTTGTACAGTTTGTTTATGGAAGGGGACCACCAGATTGGCTTCCTTTTTTTGGAGGATAGCGTCTTGGTTCTGTTTGGGATAGCACGAGCCATACACTCATGTAAGTGCTTACAGAGTGCATTTGTGTAGGATTCAGCAGTTGTAAGTGTATTGTCCATCTGCATGGGTGTCATGAAGTTCACTACTTCTGTCTTAAGAAGCATGAAGTTGGCTTTGGAGAATTTTTTTACTGTGGTTTCCTTAATGGGGGGTGGGATGTGGATATCAAGGGTGATTGGCTTATGGTCGGATCGGACCAATGAGGAGTTGACTTCAGGTGTGGAACACCGGTCACTCATGTTGGTAATGACTAGGTCTAGGATATTGTTGCCCCTGGTGGGGGTGTGGATAAGTTGATCTAGGGTATTGGAGTTTATTAATTCCAGAAAGCGTTGCGCTAAGGAGTTGGTACATGAGGAGTTTTCCCAGTTAATGGTGGGGTAGTTGAAGTCGCCCATGATTAGGGTGCTTGGTTGAACCCTAATATTTTCCAGTACATCAAGAAAAGGAGTGGGAATCCTGGGGCATGGTGGGGGATCTGTAGCAAGCTACAATTTGGACTGCAGTTTTGCCAAGAGTTAGTTGCACTTGGATAACCTTGGATGCATTATGCTGAGCAACTAGCCTGGAGGTGTGGATATCCTTAATGAATATGGGCACACCCCCACCTTTGGTGTTTTGGTCCAGGTTACATGGTCGAAAAGTGTGGTACGAGTTATAGCCTGGTAGTGCAGGGGTGCTCTCTGGAGCCTTGAACCAGGTCTCAGTCACTGCACAGATATCGATGTTCTCCATTTTAAGGAGTGCCTCGAGTGAGTGCATTTTGAAATTTAGACTTCTAGCATTAAGTAGCATTACCCTCAGTTTTTGCTTGCCTGTTCCTGTTATGGTGGTGAATTTGTTACTTGAACCCTGCCTAAAAAAGGCACTATAGGGGCAGCAAGAGCCTTAGCCAGTATCCGGAATCCCAGGGGCGACAGGTGCAGGCCATCTGTGGCAAAGCATCGTGGTCTGTCGACCATATCATCCCAAGCAGACAGATACTGGATCCCCTTAGAATGACACCAGAAGCTTAGCCAATTGTTGAAGTCAATCATTTTGTCTTTGTACTGCGGTATCATTCTGGGCGATGGCAGAATGCTACTCAGGGCAGGGTCATACCTGACTGGGCTACAAGATTGCAGAGCTCTTCCATGTCTCTTTTCATGTAGTCCAGGGAGGTACATCTCAGGTCATTCACACCAACATGGACAATGACAGAGTCATATTTGTACTTGTTTGTGGTGTGACCTGAGTGCGTGGGTTATGTGGCGGATCCTGGCACCCAACAGGCAGCTGACAGTAACCTTCTCCTTGTTTAGCCTGGTGAGTGGGACATCAGTGTGCCTGACTATAGAGTCACCTATGACTAGTGTGTTGGGTAAGTTGTTTTGCCTTATTGGCTGTGTTTGAGTGGCACACTGAGTCTGTGGGCTATGTGTCATTTGGGTTGTGTTGGGGAATGGAGGTTGCTTGTGCTTCTGCTTTGGAGGTTTCTGTTAGGCAGATTATTATTGAGAGCCTCCGCAAATGTTTTTGAGTTTCTGTGTGTGGATTTTGGTGGTGTAGACTTAGTGAGACTATGTGATGAGTGTGGTGTGGTGCAAATGTTTACCTTCTCATGACTGTCAGGTTCAGTCTTGGTTGGAGAGAGCTTTACCTCCAGTTTGGCTATATAAGTGCATCTCTCACAGGTTGTAGTGTTGGGTGGTAGGAGGAGAGGGTTGTCTGTGTACATGAGGTAATTTCTACATTGCCTCAAGATGCCCAGATTCATCAGATAGACAGGGGAGAACACTGGGAGCTGACCCTTGGACATGCCTGAATAAAAAACTATTTTCCTCTAGATAAGTGAAGAAAGTGAGTACAAGAGCTGTTTTTCTCAACGCCAGTGAGAAAAGTACAAAAACTGTTTTCCTCTAGGTAATGAGGAAGATTGAGTGCTATAGTAATTAGTAGCTTATTTAGTGCTTTAGGTTTTATTAAGTTACATGTAGCTCTGTGTGTGGTGCTTTGTGGATGAGGTGAGTGATGTGTTTGAGTCTCTGACAACCTGTTTTTTGTCTATATGTGAGAGTCTAGCTTCCATTGTGAGTGTATAATTACATCTCTAATACACTGTACTTGTCTGAGAATTAAGTGGTTGTCAGTGTACATAAGGTAATTGCTACATTGCCTCAGGATACCCATGTCTACCAAGCTGGATGCAGAGATAGCAGAAAAGTGCCTCTCTGTGGTTACAGATCCTAATGTGCAGTTGCAAGGGACAGGACTGGAGAGTATTTGTAAATGGACGAGGGAAGGGTGCTTACTTGGTGTAATCTGCAGCTAATCTAACCAATGATGCTACCCAGCACCCAAACAAGGCTGTCTGAGTGTTGATAGTCCTGGGTGCTATAATAAGGTCAGGGGGACCTAAATAGTCAACTAAATATGTAAATATTGCTCACAGTGCAAACTAGTTGCCCTGTGAGTAACACAGGGCTGAGGTAAAGTTCCAAGGTGTTTTTTATAGGGAAATTTTGTCTGGTGATTGCGTATTTACAAGGAACCAGTAACCACCTCTGCAGGAAAAGCAGCAGCTTTTGCACAAATGTGAGGCTTATATATGATCAAAAAAAGCAAGTTTTACACTAACCATCTCTGAAGGCCAATCAGGTAAACACACAATGAGCTTTCCACCCGTAATTCCCAGCATGAATAGGTGAAATTAGCCCTCTCCTTCTGCAAGGGTGTAGATTTGACTCTCTTATTGTAAAATGACTGGTTTTGAGCCCAAGTGTTAAGGAACCACAACAGATGCCTACGAGATGCAACATATTTTAGTGCAGAACAGCAGTCCTTACAGCAGTTTGAAAATGCAACTTTAAACTTTAAAGAAATGAAAAAAAAAAATAATGAACAACACAGAAAACTTTCACAGTATAATGAAAATAAGCAGTGTTTATAGATGTTGGTATCTGTACAGGGCACTGGCACAGCGAGCAGCTCCTTGCAAATGTGCCGAATTTATACCAGCACTAGAAATACAGAAAACTTACTCTGGCCAATCAACTGGCTACACTTTGAACCCTTTTGTGTGCTTCACATCTCAGCTAGACTATGGAAACACCTACTGCCACTAGATGAATAATCCCAGCTCTCCTAATGTAAAAGCACAGTAAAAGAGTGTCTGGAGTGAAATGCTACCACAAACAAACTTAAATTTAAGGAAAGGCAGTAAGTAATTCAAGATAACAGCAGTGTACTTTAAACAACTTATAAATGTCTGGCTGTTAAATAAAGGTACTTTGCTTTGTAGAAATGAGCCAAGAGCCACTCAATTGTGCATAATTTATAAAGGCACTAAAAATAAGGTAAGCTGATTTATAAGCCTTCCTGCCAATACAACAACTACATGCAGGAATCTCTGTTTCGTCACCCTATGCAGACCAGGCTGCCACTAGAAGGAAAATCCTCTGTCCTCTTGTAACAACGCAGAAAAGAACTTGCTAAATTCAGCTTGCTAGATAATGAACTCGGAGCAAGTAAATCAGTAGAACAGACAATGAGAGTCAAAATGTACTTTTTTCTAAAATAAGCACAAGGAAAGGCAAATAAATTCAAGTATCAACATTAGTGTAGAAAAGGAGGAGCTTATAAAGTTCAATTTACAGTAAGGGTGGGTTGGGCAGCTTAAAAAATCACCAAGTTTAAAAAGCAGCTCAAGGAATGTGAAGGGTGGGTAGAAAGTAGGGAGTCGCCAACAGTGCTTGTACCTTTTACAGGCCTTGAGTCTTATTTGGAAAGACAAAGCCACAGGTATACTCTGTGTATTTCTGTGTTATTTCCTCTTCAATACCGGCTGACAAGTTACTAGCCAAATATTTAAAACTATTACCTAAAGCCATACCTTATCCATGTCGATCCTTATTAACAGGTCCATAGCAGAACATGTCCCAGCAATATGGAAAATCACACCATTATCCCCTTACACAAAGGTGGAAATTCCACATTGCTGACCAACTACAGACTGATCATCATTCTCTCGCCATTATCTAAACTTCTCGAAAGATATATCCACTCCCAACTGATTCATTATCGTACCTTCAGCAACATGCTAGTAACATGTCAACATGGTTTTAGGCCCCATCATAGTACCACAACTTCACTCTTCAGTTTTACCAGTACCATTAACCAACTCAGAAACAATAGTAAAATAGTTTCTGCAGACTTTCTAGACATGTCCAAGGCCTCTGATATGGTCTCTCAACCCAAACTATTATATACACTCTCCAAACTGAACCTCAGCCCCTCTGCACTTCAGTGGTTCCAAAACCTTCTACAGTACTGCCAACAATCTGTAAAATGATTTAATGTCCCACCACCCTCCTCCCGTCATACTAGGAGTCCATCAAGCCTCAATTCTTGGGCCGCTACTCTTCACTATTTTTATAAACAACCTCCATAGTGCTACCCCACTGGCTTAAACTATCCAATATGCAGATGACACAACACGTATATGCACTGCTAATAAAACCTGCAACACCTTCATGATATAACACAAAAATTATTCTCAGATACTGAGCTATGGCTCTCTAAATGGGTCTTATCCCAGTCAGACTTTTCCCTGTAAACAAATGAAAAATAAAATAAATAATGAAATATTTAAGTATCACTCAAGAAACAAATTAACCAATGCAAAAAGCATGTGAAATGTGCATCCTGGTTAATTTAAGTGTCTGTCTGCCACATAGAACAAAAACACCAGACCAGGCAGATTTCTCAAAACAGAAAACAGAGCTGCTTTCTATTTTACATATTCCATTTTATCAGTATAAGCAAATCAGACAAAAAGATTATTTTTCTCTCCAGCACAGTCACCAACAGTGCTTGTAGTTTTTGCAGGCTTTGA
Organism: Protopterus annectens; assembly: GCF_019279795.1. Lineage (NCBI taxonomy): Eukaryota > Metazoa > Chordata > Ceratodontiformes > Protopteridae > Protopterus > Protopterus annectens. Next base: position 3,789,547 of record NC_056736.1, on the reverse strand, counting down.
GTCTTAGCAGAAAAGACGGTCTTGTGCTAGGATTTACATGTAAAGTAGGTCTGATTATTAGGGGTGTACATTATGCTGCACTGTATAAAACCAGCCCCACTGGTGCAGAGGCATAAAGCCCTGATGATGACCCAGAAAGATCATATTCAATTAGCAACTTAATGTCCTGCTAGAGCCAGCATGTGAAAAGGGGGAGTGAATTGATATTACTGGTTCATGTTTGTTCAGGTGAGGGTACATGCCAATGATGCGGGTTCCCATGACTTGAGTCCAGTTGGAGAATACAGACCACATGAGAGTGTTGATTTCTAGGGGGCAAGCAGTCTTGATAGGTATGTTATGTGCAGACGTGAGTGACAGCCTTCACTTATGCCCATTACATGATGAACCGTGAGTGTGCTCCTGATCTTTTATTTATTTTTTTTAAGTTTCTTATTCAGGTAGGTGGACTGGTCGAATTGACCCTTTTCTGCTGTGACCTTGGCTACTTATGAGCATGCAGTAAAGACAAGAACACATTAGATTCAAATTTACAAAAAGGATTAGGGCTAAAACCAAGAAAAGGAACACCCCATACGTAAATGCCTAACTGATCAACCATCCTGCAGAAAGGGAAATTACTTTGCCAGTTGGCCAAGAAAGGGGCTGATGCTTGGCAGGCAGTAGGGCAAAAAGTTCCATGTACAGCAGATCTGACTACTAGCAGTGTGTGTTAATGTTGTGCTAACTATTCCATATTCTTCAAGCCTGTCTACTAGTGGTGTAGGTTATGTGATCTAACAGTTACATATACCTCTGCTCTGACTACTAGCCGTGTATATTGTGTTAACTTGGAAAACAGGTCTGACCACGAGCAGGGTATGTTTCGTTGTGCTACAAGTTTTGTGTATTGCAGGTATGACTACTAGCAGGGCTCGTTAAGTTTTGATAAGAGCTACATGTACAGCAGGTTTGATTATTAGCTGGGTATGTTGTGTTATGTTAATAGTTTTGGGTAAAGGAGGTCTGACTACAAGCAGGAAACATTGTGCTCCACTAACCATTACATGTACCATAAGTATGACTTTTAGCAGGTTATGATATGTTGCACTAACTGTTACATGTACCACAGTTCTGACTATTAGCAGGATAAGGTATTGTGCTAAGATTTATGTGTACTCCAGTTCTGGCTACTAGCAGTGTACAATTCTGTTACTTACAGCATATACTGTTGTGCTAACAGTGGCATGTACAGCAGGTCTGGCTACTAGAAGGGTACATTAGAATGTACTAACTATTACATGTACCTCAGGTCTGACTACTAGCAGGATATGTTACTGTGAGAAGAGTTACATGTATAGCAGGTCTAACTACTAGCAGGGTACACTATGTTGTACTAGCTGTTACATATACCCCAATTCTGACTAATAACAGGGTATTTTGCATTGTACCAATATACGTACCCCAGGTCTGACTACTAGCAGAGAACATTGTATTACATTATGTATTACATGTACCAGAGTACTGAGTATTAGCAAGATATGCTGTAGTGCTTAGTTATGTGTACAGCAGTTATTTTATGCTGTGTACATTACAGCATGACGGTGATGGTGACAGCTCACCGGCTGTGTATATTAGAGTGGTGATGGTGACGGTGACAGCAAACATGCTGTGTATGTTACAGAATGGTGACTGACAGCTCTCATGCTGAATATGTTAAAGCGATGATGCTGATGGTGACAGCTCACATGCTGTGTATATTACAGAGTGATGATGCTGATGGTGACAGCTCACAAGCTGTGTATATCAGAGTGGTGATGGTGACAGCTCACATGCTGTGTATATTACATAGTGATGATGCTGATGGTGACAGCTCACAAGCTGTGTATATCAAAGAGTGGTGATGGTGACAGCTCACATGCTGTGCATATTACAGAGAGATGACAGTGACAGCTCACATGCTGAGTATGTTTCAGAGACATGATGCTGATGGTGGCAGCTCACATGCTGTGTATATTAGAGTGATGATGGTGACGGTGACAGCTCACATGCTGTGTATATTAGAGAGCAATGATGGTGATGGTGACAGCTCATATGCTGTGCATATTAGAGTGATGATGGTGATGGTGACAGCTCACATGCTGTTTATAATAGTGATGGTGATGTGACAGCTTACATGCTGTGTATAACAGAGTGATGATGGTGTTAGTTACCAGGGATGGATGTCACATAAAGCTAATAAGTATTTTTTTTCAAACAAAAGGGCTACAGGAAAAACAGAAGATGCCAAATAGGTTCATATGTTAGAATACAAAACCTATAAACTCATGATCTTCTTAAAGCTTAACTTGACATAACCCCATGTCTGTATCACCCACATAACCATCTCATAGGTTCATATGTTAGAATACAAAACCTATAAACTCATGATCTTCTTAAAGCTTAACTTGACATAACCCCATGTCTGTATCACCCACATAACCATCTCATGATTTCCTACAGAGAGAGAGAGAGAGAGAGGCAGATAAACTGATTAACTTGGAGTTCTAGTTTGTTTCATAACAAGATCCCTCTTTTTTTTTTTTTTTTTTTTTTTTTTTTTTTTTATTGGTGGGTTACATGTCTGCAGTCCCTTTTTCCTAATTTTGTAGCATGCCTTACCCTCATTTCTTCTGCTATCCTAGGTGTTCCCACCGTCACTTCTCTCCCCTCACTCCTGCACTTCTCCTGACTGCTGGTAAGAAAATAAATGCCTACAGTCATAAGGAATAAATATAAAAAGTAGGAGAATCTTTTTTGTTTGGAGAATATTATGCAATGGTGTTACAGTGGTGTGAATGCTTCTGTACATGCTCAGCTTATACACCATATAACCAGCCTCTTTTCTGCACAACAGGTCATATGCAATACAAACTTTGCCATAGTGCTGCTACCAAACCTGTGCTGACCCACTTCCCAGTGGTGAGGTAAAATTCATCCAGACCCCCTCTCCTGCTAGCCCTCCAACTCACCAAGGACATTTTGCACTCAGGTTGCCAGTGATGAAGTCGGGCGCCTTGTTCCTATACCAGTAGGCTGTCTCCTCCTGTTTTAGTAGCGAGGTACATAACATAGTGCTAGCTTTATGGGTGCTGTGTGTCCGACAGAATAGCTTAAAAGGAACAAGATCCAGTACTTTCAAGAAGACAAGACACAGATCAGATCTCTGATGCCTACATGAGACAAAAGTACACCATAAACACCCTTAAGCTATGTCAAACCCAGAGCTGTTGGACATGCTCCACTTAAAGAAATCCCAATCCCTCCGAGCTACACGCTCTAGGCACCTAAACCTTGTCACCACAATAACAAGAACATGCTGGAGGGCTAGATTCCTGTCCCAGAGACTTCCCATACTCTGGAACAAACTAACTAACTATATCAAACAAAGCTCCTCATTAGCACTCTTCAAGAAAAATCTTGATGATTGGAAGGGAGATAGGAAATTCAACCCGGGCATCACTTCTGTGGCTCTGCTTGACAGGGGCACACAAAAATAATTTTCTTGGGTGGCAAAAGCCAGGGTACCATTTGGCTAGGCTAGGCCCTAGGGCCAATAGCCTAGTACCTACCTATGAACCTATGCTTGCACCTTAAATTTTGCAGTCTACTATTTTCTTTGACATTTTGACTTTTCACTAGTTGTATAAAGTGTTTCAAAATGCCATTGCAATATACTATGCAAGGGGCTAAACTGGTGTCATACATAATGGCACATTCATTTTGCTGAAACATCCAGATTTCCCTTTTATTTCCTTAAAACTACACTGTTGAGTATATACATGTAACATACACAAATGCGAACAATGTATGCAGATGTTCTAAAGAATACACCTACAAAAAATCCTCCATTCTATAAGAAGCCATAAGCCTAACAAAAGCAGAACATCTTGTATGTAACATACTTCAAGACACATAACACTGACCGCATTCAATTATGCATAAATATTCACTGCAACATGGCATTAGGGAGAATTCATATCATAAAAATACTTGAAGTTACAACTGAGCTAATCCAGGCTTGAACATGTAAAACAGGCATTGCAATTTAACAATCACAAGAACATCCTAATAACTGGTGACTCCATTCTGCATAAAACAGACACATACCTCACTGCACTTTGCAAGAAGTTTATAACAGTGACATGCCTAGGTTAAAAGTATCAAGGATTATTATGAAATGGGTGTTCACAATGGAGTAAAAAAATCTAAAATACCCTTGCATACATATTTCAAGCACAACCATTAATCTAAATAACCTGCCAATATACCAAAACAGTTGCTTCCATAAGTGACAAGCTGTTCTTAAAAATACCTAAATAAGCACTTGCTTTAATGCAGTTTGGTAGTCTCTTCCATGGATCAGCTGCTCTCTCTCTCTCTCAGAGAACCAATTAGTACACTTCTCATTCCTACAGAATCTTCTAAAAAGATTCTGATGATTCTGTACATCTTTTTGATAACCCCAAACATTCCCAGAGATAGTTGTCTCTAAATGCCCTATATACCTGAATAAAGTTCCCTCTTAAATGTCTGTATGAGACACTGTACTAGTTCAGATATTTTAGTCTTTCATAATAACTTAAATTTTCACATCCATGGATGCCCTTGGTATATTTCCACTGTACTCTTTCCAGTTTACTCATGCTTGTTTTCTTATAAGGTTTCCATATTACTCCATAATCAAGTTTGGATTTAATGTAACTAACAATGACTTTGAGTTCCGATTTCCTAGACTTTAAAAATCTTTTTATACAACCTATAGTTCTATAACTATTAACCAATTGGTTGATATGATAAGAAAAACTCAAAGCTGGAAATACCCATTTATCCAGGTCCTTAAATGATTACACAGTTTCAATCACTATGCTGTATTAAATATTCACCTTTCAATTTATGTATCCTAAATTTCATATGATTACACGGTTTCAATCACTATGCTGTATTAAATATTCACCTTTCAATTTATGTATCCTAAATTTCATATGCTTAGTTTTTGATGTATTTATCAACATATTACTCTCCTGTGCCTAAATGGTCGATTTAGTCAAGTTCTTTTGCAGACAAGGCATAACTGTAACACACATGTAATCAGTTTACCCAATTTCAAGTCATCTGCATACAGATTGTAGAACACCTTGGATAAAAAAGATAGAGCTGAAAGATGCAATCTAAACAAGTCAGGGCCCAGGAGAGCTCCCTGTGGGACACCCTGACTGTAACCTTTAATTTCACCTAATTGCTGTGTGATATTTACCATCCTATTTGTAAGCCACGCAGCTATCCATCTTATCAAGAGTACATCAATACCTAGTTGTTCTAATTTATTGATCAGTGTTTTGAGTATGATGCTATCAAACGCTGAAGTTAAATCTATATAAATTACATCACAGCACAATTTTTCATTCATAGCCATTATTATATTGTTATCATACCTCTCAGCCTCTTTGAGCAAGAAATCTGGACAAAGCCATAAGTAATGGGGGCAAAGGCCCAAAAATAGGGACATGTTTTAAATATTGCTCTTACAGACTTAGAAAGTTGTTAGAATAATAGGTATTGCATTATCATGGCTTTCCTGAAGGGTAATAAATAAAATCTGAAACCCAAATGTCTGCCTTTATTTTCTGACTTCAACCCTCAAAAAATTGCCATTGACTTGCCAGAAAACCACAATGTTATGAGAAACTGACCATAAAATATGAGGCAAAAATCTATGCAACTGTCTGATTGTTATAGAACATCACATTACAGTTGTTAATAGATCTATTTTCAACATATGTATTCTGGTATATGGTTTCAAGCCCCAGCTTTTCCAGTTCTGACATTAACTTGTCCAGTATTACCTCCTCCATTATTTTTCCACAACATGAAAGTAAACCTAAGGGTCTACATGACTCTGGGTTTGTCCTACTTCCCTTTCCCTTAAAGACAGATTTAGTAAGCGCATGTCCCCAGTCTTGAGGAATCTCCCCATATTTATACAAAATAGTAAATAATAGTTAAAATGATCTGAGAACACTTCAGGTAAAACGAATACTGCCATTTTATCTAATTCCATTTCCTCCATGTGGTTTGTTTGGATCCAATTTGTATATTTTTTTCAATATAATCTAATCTGATGTCAGTATCTCAGGTCACCTAGATGTCACTAAGGCAATTTATCACTCCCTTTGTGAAGCCAAATTAATTTGCATAATATTTTGTAAATACATCTAATCTAATATCTATAATCTGTTACATCTGAGAATAAATTTTAGACTCTAAACCCATTTTGCTGAATATCTTTATATAATTTTTTTTTATCTTGTCTTACTCTGTTTAATTTGTCTATCCAGCTTGTTTATTTTCCTTTTTAAAGTTGTAGTTTGATTACTATTCCATTTCTTATATTTTTTGTCCCTCACCTTAATCAAGTATCCTCCTGACACTGTGTGCCTACATCCCGATGTTAAACATTTTTTTTTATTTTTTGCATTCAAATTTTCTTTCAAAACTTTCCACATTCCTTCTGCAGCTTTTCCACTGACTACATCACTCCAGTTAGTTTTACACAGTGACTGTTTTGTTTCCATATAATCTATTATTAATCTGTGCATTAATTTAGATTTCTGTTCGGCAGAATTATCTAGCAACAAATTAATCTTTAAATTCCCATGATCGCCGCACATCAAAGGTGGTAAAATTGGACATGAAGTAACAGTAATTTCTTTAGAAACAGAGTCTAGTATGTCCTGTTCCCTGGTAGTTTTTTTTTCCTTTTTTTACAATCTCAGGCAATTGTTCCTAAACATATGCTGTGAATAACCGCCTATTAATGTTGCTGAATCACTATCATTCCAGTCTGTTTCTGGTAAATTTAAGTCCCCAGCCACTATTACTCTTTCCTCCAGTGTTTCATGCCAGAAATGTATGAATTCCTCTAGGTCATCAGCACTTGAATTTGGTGTCTATACACTCCAACAATTGATGTGAAGTTGTTCAATCTCACAGTTCATTCTTGACTGATGTGTTCGGAGCCGATCTCTCGGCTCCGGTACAGCCATATGCAAAGCTCGAGGTCCTCCCTTAGCTCGAGGCCAAGCCCCTATCTCATGATGCACTCATGAATTAGCACAGATTTAGTTTGCCATGGCATCTGATCGGAGGTTCCAGTGAAAGCTCGGGCCAGTAAACTTTAAAAATTTCTATTTAGCAAGTAATTATATAACTTTAGTACTTTTTTGACTTAGGATAGTTAGTTAGCTTTTACAGCTTTTTTGAAGTTCCCCTTCCAGTGTGTTCTTAAATATTACTCTTTTAATATCTGGCCTCATTGTTTTGGCCTGGTTATCTTTGAATAGAATGTGTGTTTAAATAGCTTTTTCTAGTTATAAATAGCTTATTCTAGTTATATAGTTTGTTGTCTGTGTGTGTGTCTCTGTCTGTCTCGGTCTGCATGTGTCTGTGTGTGTGTTGCAGCCTAGTATCTTTATTAATCTTTGGTCTGCGTGTTTCAAATTAGTATCATGGCGGATGATAAGGAGAAACATCCCAAGTCCGGTTTCAAAAAATGTCCAGACTGCAATCAGAAAATGTCAGTGACTGATGGACATGTTACCTGTGTATATTGTTTAGGGGCTGTCCATTTACAGGAAGCTTGTGCTATTTGCCATTCCTTTTTGTCCAGAGTTTTGTTACAGAGGAAAAGGAAGTTAATGGACATGGGCTTGTTAAAACAACCTTTTCAAGAGCCATTGAGTGACCAGGATGTGGTCAGCAAACATTCTAAGTCCTCTAAGTCATCTGTTGAATCTAAGGACTCCAAGCATTCAAAAAAAATTAAAAAAAAATCTGATGACTCTACGAAATCAGCTCCACAGATTTCGGAGCTGACTGTCCTTTCTTTTCGGAGCTGGCCTACAGCATTGGAGCTGGTATCCAAAGTGCCTCAGTCACCATTGCTCCAGTTGGCACTGTTGGTGCATTCATCAAAGTTATCTATCAGCCTTTCAGATTTGGATATGGATCAATTGATGCAGAAGCTTCTACAGGCACCAGGCCTTTCTAAATTGTCGGCTCCAACCCAAGAGGCTTCGGAGCCAAAGACCACTTCTCCTGCTTTGACTACTCCTCCTCCGAGCCATACTGGTCCTTCGGAGCCAGAAGACTCAAACCTGTTGATCGTGGAGCCATTGGAGTCTAGACCTGTTCCAGTGTTCTCGGCTCCATCCACTCTGACATCCACGGTGCCAACTGGGGACTCTATGAGCCGACACTCTCCAGTCGGATTTGGGGAGGATAGTCGGAACGACTTGTCAGTGCCGACTCCTGACTCCTACCTCCGGCTCTGAGCCCACTGCCTCTGTGTTGGGAGGGTTTGATGGTCCCCTCGGATCAGTCGATTCCTTCCCATCTGAGCCGTGGTGCCTTCAATGCCATGAGGAGAACTTTGTCCCCCCAAGACATCCTCGACTTCAGGCCTTGCTTCCTCATCCTCTAAAGAGCCTGTGTCTGCTTCTCCTTCCATCATCCAGGCTAAGTGTAGAGACCCAGAGCCCTGGGTAGCCCCCCAGGGTGACACCTGCTCTTCCGAGGCCTCCCCAGAAGCCCCCACTGAGGAGGTTCCCAGGAAGAGATTGTGCAAGAGGAAACACTTGGACTCCCCACAGGAGTCTTTAACATCTGATACTGACTTGGATGAGTCAGAAGGGTCCCCACGGTCCCCCTCTAAGGATATCTCTTTTGCTGAGATCCTACAGATCCTTGGCCAGAGGGGTGTTTGGCAGTCCAAAAACCCTACTGAGGATGAGTCCGTTCTGAAGGCTTTTGGGTCTCAACCCTCCACCTCTTGGGTGTCTCCGCCGTTCGATGAACTCATGCAGTTGGTTTCTCAAAGGGCGTGGGAGTCACCGGAGTCCATGGAGCCTGTTCCTAGGAGGCCTAACAAGTTTATATCAGCCCCAGCAGACAAAATATTCTTGACCAAAGGAGTTCCTGTTGATGCCAGGTGGCAGTGACCACCAAAAAGAAAATGTCTGAGACTTCCTCGTCTATCCATCCTCCTAATAGAGAGTCTAGGATCATGGATAGATATGGGAAACGCATATTCAGTTCAGTGACTTCTGCTCTCTATTCAATGAACTACTTAACCCATTTTACTAGGTTGCAAAGAGATCTCCTTAAGGAGTTAGAAGATGCTCTTCAGGGTACAGTAGCTGGAGGTGCCTCTGATAAAGTTGATGCTCAGCTTTCTACCCTAAATTCTATTGTCAGCTCATCCATGCGTCTCATATCCTATGCAGCTGATGGAATGAGTAGGGCAGCGAGTACAGGAATTGCTCTTAGAAGACATTCCTAGATGCACTTGTGTTCCTTCGCAGAGCCCTTCAAGTCATCCATTAACACCCGCTTTGATGGTTCATCCCTTTTTGGGTCTAAAGTAAAGGAAACCTTGACCAGGTGTGAACAGGAGGGAAAGACTGTCTGCCATCGGAGTCCGTTTTTCCACCCCTACCCGACCTTATCCCAAAGGTCAAAGGGGAGGAAAGCCCAAGGAGCCTTTCAGGACACACGTGGTGAACCCCCCTCCAGGGGCAGAGGAGGGGGTAATAGTGGAAGACGCCGCCCTCGCGGCAGAGGGGGTCCGCAACATCAGGGTGACAGATCACTTCTCTGGGCAACCCTACCAGAGCTCCTGAAAGGAGGCTCGACTGTCCTGCTCTGGAGGCAGTCAGGGGTTGCTTATCCTTGTACCCATATGCCTGACAAAAAATAACAAAAGACAGCTGGGTACAAAGTATCATTTCCAGAGGGTAGTTCATACCATTCTTCACACCCCCTCCATCCATAAAGAGAATTCTGGACATTCCACCCAGTTACAGGGAAAAAGCAACTATAGAGGTCTGAAAGTTGCTAGAAAAAAAGTCATCCAGCCAGTCCCAGCAGACCAATCAGGATCTGGAATTTACTCAAGATTCTTTTTGGTTCCAAAGAAAACGGGGGACTGGAGACCCATTTTGGACCTCAGTAGAATGAACCAATATGTAAAGAAAGAAGTTCCGGATGGTCATGCTTCAGTCTATACTTCCTTCTTAGGGAAAGACAATTGGATGTGCTCAATAATCTCAAGGATGCGTACTACCACATAAAAATGGCCAGGCCATCCAGAGATCACCTGCGTTTCCGGCTGGGAGCCAATCATTTTCAGTTTCGAGTCCTGCCCTTTGGTCTCACTACAGCCCCCAGAGTGTTCACCAAATGCATGGCAGTGGTCACAGCTCACCTCTGCAGTCATCTAGGCATTAGTCAACTCAGAAAAGTCTGCCTTGTCACCATCGCAGCATATCATTTTTATCGGGGCAGAGCTAGACACTTCAACCACCACTCTAAGGCTACCAATAGAGAGAGCCTTTCTTCATCAGCATGTCAGAACATTGGTATCGAAAGACAGAGCACCGGCTTCAGAAGTTCTAAAAGTATTGGGTACGATGGCTGCAGGAATCCTAGCCATACCATTAGCGAGAATGCATATGCAATGGCTTCAATGGCTGTTCACTCAATGGTCTTACCAAGAACTACCCATAGACAACACAATACGGATTATAAGCTCTTGCAAGAAGGACCACCAGTGGTGGTTGATGTCTCTTCATGTCACCATAGGATGCCCCTTTGTTCTACCCCATCCAGTAGCCATTGTGACCACGGGCGCTTCCCTGATGGGGGGGGGGGGCATTTTCAGGGAAAGACTGGCCAAGGCATATGGTTCATGGTTCATAGGTTATAGGTTCATAGGTTGGTACTAGGCTATCGGCCCTAGGGCCTATACAAGCCTAGCCATAACAATTCCCTGGATATTTCTTCCCACAATATTTACTTCCCTGGACCCCTGTCTAGCAGGGCGACTGACGTGATCCCAGAGATGAATTTCCTATCTCCCATTCAATCATCAAGGTTCAATAAATAGCCTCTGCAAGGATCAAACCCACGACCCTGCACAGCATAGCCAACATGCTTTACAACTAAGCCATGTCAGATCAGGACTCACATTTGCATATCAATGTTCTGGAGATGAGAGCAGTACTTTTGGCACTGCAGTACTTCTGGGACTCTCTTCCTCTAGGAACGATTGCGATTCAGACAGACAATATGTCAGTAGTCTGGTACTTGAACAAGCAAGGGGGGAACCAGATCTTACCCCCTTTGCCAAGAAGCCCTCAGAGTTTGGCAGTGGGCTGTTTCCTCCCAGCACTTTCTGTTGGCAACGCACATCCTGGGGAGATCCAACATGATAGACAAACTAAGCAGGGCAATCTTGTTGCCACACGAGTGGTCCCTCAAGAAAGAGATTACGGACAGGATTTTCAGCAAATAGGGCCAGCCTTGCAGCAACCTTTTTGCCAGTCACATCAACACAAAATGCAGAAGCTACTTTGCCCTGATTCCCCCTCAGGGAGAAGCCCCAAGGGACGCACTCATACACGATTGCCCCCGGTCTCCTCTATGCATTTCCACCAATACCATTGATACCAAAGGTTCTACAGAAAGCAAAATCCCTGGGAAGGACCATCATCCTTATAGCCCCTCATTGGCCTCGGCAGATTTGGTTCCCATTTCTTCATCATCATCTCTTGGAGGATCCCTAGATTCTGAACCCAGTTCCAGACCTTCGGACACATCCGTCAGAGGACCTTCATTCTTCTCTGCAGTCATTGAAGCTGACAGCTTGGCTGCTCCAGTTCTCCTCATATCCAGGCTTCATAACCTTTCCAATGAGACAAAACGGATCCTTTTGTCTTCTCATAAGCCATCCACTAGAAAATTATATCTTAGTAAGTGGAAGAGATTTTCCATATGGGCCTTTAAAAATAATATTGATCCTTACCAAGCCTCCATGACATCCATACTAGAATTCTTGACTATGATTTTTAATAAAGGAGTGGCAGCAGCAACAGTTCGGGTTCAGTTTGCTGCTATTTCTAATTTTTATCTTGGGGTTGACTGTTTAAATATGTCCCACAAGTTATCCAAAGCCTTTCTCAAAGAGACATTTCATATGAGACTACCTCTGAAAACTCCATATTCTCCATGGAATCTAAATTTTATGCTCTCACATATAATTCTCCTTCCATTTGAACCAGCATCATCTTGTGACCTCCAACATTTGTCAAGGAAAACAATTTTTCTGGTAGCTATTACTTCTGCCCGCAGAGTGTCAGAGCTTCAGGCTTTATCAGCCCTCCTTATTTGATTTTTCATGCTGACAGAGTATCACTCAGGACAAACCATTCCTTTTTGCCCAATGTCTGTTCAGAAACCAATATCAACCAGGTTATTGAGTTACCAGTTTTCTTCCCTAATCATTCTAACAAGTTAGAGTATATGCTGCACCAACTTGATGTTCACAGACAGCTCAGATTTTATTTGGATAGAACAAAAGATTTCGAGAAATCAGACCAGCTTTTTGTTTCATTCTCTGAATCCAGGAAAGGTAGACCAGTGGCTAAAACAACTCTGTCTAAATGGTTATCTGATTGTATCACTTTTGACTATTCAGCTGCTAATATGCACTTGCAATACAAGATTAAAGCTCACTCAACCAGAGCAGTTTCTACATCCTCTGCATTTTCAGCCAAACTTCCCCTCGATAATATTTGTGCAGCAGCCACTTGGTCAAAACCTCATATCTTTATCACTCATTACAAAGTTGATAAGGCCTCTGGGGACAGGGCTTCCTTTGGGTCCACGGTCCTGAAAAATGTACTCCCGAGATTGATGGTGCTTGGGATGCTACCCATCAGTCAAGAATGAACGGTGAGATTGAACAACTTCACATTAAGAAGTTATGTACTCATCGTAACGTTCCATGTGAGTTGTTCATCTCGCCTTCATTCTTGCGTCCCTCCCACCTACCCCCTCCTGGCTGATAGCTGACCTAGATGTTGGTTCATCCTGGTTGATCAAATTCTTCTTCCTTTCTAAAGGGGAATAGCTATTATATATGGTTATAGTATACGCAGCAAACAAGATCTGAAGTAATTCACAAGTGCATCATGGGATAGGGGCTTGGCCTCGAGCTACTGGAAGACCTTGAGCTTTGCATATGGCCACACCGGAGCCAAGGGATCTGCTCCAAACCCATCAGTCCAGAATGAAGACGAGATGAACAACTCACATGGAACGTTATGGTGAGTACATAACTTCTTATATATTCTGTAAGGATCCCCTGTGAAATGTGGAAAGCCCAGATAACTGAACTGCATTTTCGCGAGATGAAAATTGTGAAATATTACATACCCAAATGTCAAATTTTTCCCAGTGAGCACCAACATGCCCTTTTCTCCTCTGTAGTGTGACCTGTTGTTGGTATATATAGTTGAGGTGTGAGGGGGTGCAGCCCCCCCCCCCCCTGCCACCTAGGTGGGTTTTACTTACTTTGGTGTATGTTTCATTGAAGCTTGGGCAAGTGTTTACTTGCCTTGGGAAAAATTCACCATTCAGGTATGTAATGTTTCGAGATTTCCATCTTCCGAAAATGCAATTTGGTCATCTGGGCTTTCAACGTTGAAAGTAGATCCATTCTGTGGTTGTCTTTATCGTCACAGTTACACAATCTATAGTACTGGTGTTATCACTGAACATGTAATAATTACAGGTCTCTTAACTATCTTTAATACCTCCACCTGATTTTTTGTTAGAAAGTAAAAACATTTATACCCTGACAGAACTAGTTTCCAGTCATTGTTCTTTAACCATGTTTCAAAAGAATAACATCAATCTTGTGGGAACATAGTAAATTTTCCAATAAAAAACTTTACTATTAATGCTCCTATCATTAACAACCATCAGAGATGTATCAAATGTTACTATCTGTGTACTGTTAAATTTTCAACCTGACAAAATTCCTGCCTTTTGTTTGTCAAATATTGCACAATATCTGCTGCTTCCCTAATCTTGACAAGTGCAAACCATCCTGTCTGAACATGTATTCCCAAAATTAGCCCTAGATGTTCTACACATTTCCATTTTTTAAAACAGGACATTTTTTTCACATGGGTATGTATCCAAAAAATGTTTTCTTTCATGGTGACCTGATTCTCTCTGCCATTTGTGATCTGTGAAAAATATGTCCTAACACTTGTAGAAGCTATGCTTTCTAAGAGGGCTGCAAGTTCCCTACTAACAGTCACAGTCTTTGCAGATGAGATCATTTGTACCGAAATGAATAAAAACAGATGCATACTTCCTTACATTAAAGCTTTCTAAGAACTATATCATGTTATAGTTTTGCTCCTGACAAGCATAACACAATTCTATTTTCGATCCATTCACTTAGATATGCAACAGGATACGAGTGAGATTATCAAACATTCTAGAAAGCATGTGAAAAGTGCATATACTTAGAAAAATCCTCACATCATCTAGCATAACACCTGAATATCAAAATAAAACACTGCGTTTCATTTAGAGGCAATGAATATGACATCATAGACTGTAGAGTCAGAGCCCATTAACCTAGAGTGAGATGTATAGCCAGTTAAAGTGCTTTGCACCCATAATGCTTCACTACTCTCCCTAGGGAATACAAGGGTTGAACAGGACACTTTCCTTTTCCACGGTGTCTTTTTTAGCAACTTCTTAAAATCTTACCCCCTGGACACACAGAGAAAAAAAGATAAATACACGAGATAAAAGTAGTTCCCTTCTGTTCTTTAATACTTTGGTACTCTGAGATGAGAATACTCCTGCATGACACAAAATGTGTTTATAATAAATTTAAGATATATGAACAAGATGACCAAACAAAATAAAATAACGAAAGCACTGTTTTACACTGGTGTTAGGCTCCACACTAACTCACATACCTCTCAACCTTTTAGAGAAAGAAATCTGAATAAAGCCATAAATAAAAGTGGGACAAAGGCCCAAAAATAAGGACATGTTTTAAATATTGCTCTTACAAACTTAGAAGGTTGATAGAATAACATGTTTTGCATTGGCATGAAATTTGTGAAGGGTATTAATTCTGTAACTCAAATGACTGTCAGTATTTTCTAACTTCAATCTTTAATGACTTGCCACTAATTTGCCAAAAAAAACCACAATTTTATGAAAAACAGACCAAAAATATGAGGCAAAAATCTGGACAATCTGTGAAAATCTGTACAGCTGAGAGGTATGATCTGGATGAGATGGTTTGGAGCTTAGCACAAGTATAGCATGGTACTTCCGTTATTTCACAAATGTCTTTCTGTGTGGGTATCAGTCAGTCTCTGGGGGCTATAATGTAGGATCAAAGCATTTTGACTTGGTTGATAACAGCTTCTTGCAGTCTGAAGCACCTATCAAATGGATTTTGAATTCTGATAACTTCAGCATGCATCAGGGTAGAGAGTGTTTTATCTGATCTGTCATAGTACGAGTTTTGCTTTTTTTGCCAAGTTGATTTCATGCTTGATAAGTTAGGTAACTTTGTCTTCATTCTTTTCCCTATCACTGACTGAACTACTTGATATGCAATTTTTTGTTAAAGAAAAGAAGCACTTGTCCTGTTCTGCATCTTACTCTGTGCACTTCTGTGGAGTTATGTGTAGAAGATAGTTGTTGGTTGTTAGCCACTAAAATTCTTTTTAAGTTTTCTAATTTATATATGAACAAAAGGAAAGATTTAATTGAACTTGGCAAGATGCTTGATTTGTGATTCAAGCTGTGCCGCAGGATAAGGGTGGGATTGTCAAATATTTTAGCAAGTATTTGAAAAGTGTACCTACTTAGGGAAATCATTCTCTTCATTCATAAAATGATTCATGATTATTAAAGACGATAAAGGCAGTGTACTTGTAATCATGGACAACAAAGTATATGTAGCAGTTATGAATCTGAGGGTAACCACTTAAAACTTTGGAACCCTGCATGGCAAAGTCCTCAATGTCCAACGTTGTCTTTTTTCAGAATATTCCCTTTTTTCTGAGGTATGGTGACCTTGAAGTTGGAATACATAAGTTTAGGTCATGCGGATGCTTGTTCCCCATACCAAATAAGATTAAAGAAGGATGGTTCAATATTTGCTCTTCTCCTACATTTTCAGTCTGTGTTTTTTTCTCTATCTTGGGTCTCGGGGAGCTATCTGAGAGTCTTTGTTATACTCTGCCTTAATATAAGCTTATTGATTATACTCTGCCAGATTTATTATATCAAAGTTCTATCACTGTGGATTTCTTTGATTATGTGCAAGTTGTAAATCCAAAGATTGGCTCTCTTTGGAATTTCAGAAATTCATAAAAATGTATCTGACCCACCATTATGTGCATTCGTTGCTAGCAGTGGATCAAAAATTATATTTATTTCAATTTATTTAGATAAACGTTTAAATCATATTGTACAAATGACCACTGCTTATCTAAGGCACATGTTTTTTAGGTTCCGTTATGAATTATACCTTTGATGGGAATGAGACTTTATTATCTACTATTTTTGTTATATCACTATGCTCATCTATTCTACATGATGTAGGTGTTGATAAAGGTTTACCTTTACAAAGGCGAACATCACTCATGCGAACAGCAAATATTCGAAAGTACAATTTCAAAAATCACAGAATATAGAGCTGACAATGTTCGAAAACTAAAGGTCGAATGCTGTATTGGATTCTGCCATTAAACATTCGCACAATATAGGTACAACCTTAAAGGACGTTGCATACGTGTGTGTCATTTTCATATTCTTAGAGCAAGTACTATTCAAAATTCAGTGGTAGCACAGAAGACTACAAAGTTTAATGGGTAAAAAAACATTGTACATGCTCAATATCCTGCATGCAGTACAGCTGGAGCAGAACCATGATGATCTTAGGCGTAGACAATTGCTCTGTCTGCCTTCATCCCCAAAAAGGAGAAGATTGTTGGATAAGGAATCCAGCTTCACCAGTCTACTAGAGAAGAGAAACGAGTTCACAGCAAGGGGATTCGTAAAGCTTGTTGCAAAATACTGTTCTTTCTCATAGAGATGCTGACAGTGCTGTACTTTTACTGGAAGAGACCTTTATTTGTGTGATTAAATGCTTATTGGGACTCTGTTTACATGTGTGTTACAACAGATTGTTTATATGGGATAATGGGACACTACAAATGCGCTACTACTTCCTAGTTGCAGTTGTTTATTACAGATTGAGAGTTGGACACAGCGCAAAAGCACGGACGTTCGGGCACATTAATGCAGTTCGAAAAAGTAAAAAAAAATAATTCCACTATCTGATTTTCAAATTTTTTGAATTTTGCAGTTTTATTTTCGCTTATCAAAGTCGCAGAAGTGAATATTTGCACAAGTCCGTTTCACCGTTATGAAGGTAAACCGTTGATAAAATTGATTAGTAGTATAATTAACACTGTGTTCTCTTTCAGTAGTTATTAAAATGTATTTATTTTTATATTTTATTTATCCTTTGACCAGGTTAGTCAAACTAGTCTCATGGCCTCTTTTCAAGGGAAACCTAAGGTGATATTTATGCTACTAGTGGAAATTTGGACAGGGAATCCGGGAACTTCACCTACTCTTTTCAATAGGTGTATATAGGAGACAGGAGTTGATGCTAGCAGTCACAATTCTGGAAGCACAGAGCAACTTAACAGACAAAGTTCGTCCTCTACCGAGTATCTTTATAGTAATTACATCTGTATTATTGTATAAAATGATCTTTGAGAGCTTTTTTATAAGGTAAGGTTTTATCTGCTGTCTTGACATCTTCATTAATATTGTTCCATATGTCTAGCACTAACTTGAGAATGCTTTCTCGCAGGAGGAAGGGGTCTAAAGCAGATGCCCTACGCTGACCGCCTTAAACTCCAGCTATACTCTGTCGCATATCATCTACTCAGAGGCGATCTCTGCTTAACATACAAGGCCATTTCAAATCCAGAGCTGTTGGACATGCTACACTTAAAGAAATCCCAATCCATCAGAGCCACATGCTCCAGGGATCTAAACCTTATCACAATAAACAAAACATGCTAGAGGGATAGGTTCCTGACCCAAAGACTCCCCAGACTCTGGAATAGACCGCCCATACATGTCAAGCAGAGCGCCTCTTTGGACCTCTTCAAAAGGAACCTTTATGATTGGATGGGAGAAAGGAAATTCACCCTGGGGATCACATCAGTGACAGGGGTCCAGGGAAGTAAATGGTGTGGGAAGAAATAGCCAGGGAAATGTTATGGCTAGGCTTGTATAGGCCCGATAGCCTAGTACCAACCTATGAAAGGAAGCCAATGTAGAAAAATGCCCCTATTGCTTCTGAACTCATCTCCAGAGATTGGTCACCCTTTCCAAGAAAGTAACCAGCAAGGGTCTAGACTTATTTAAAAACATACTCTAAATACTCACAGCAGGTTATTCCCTGCTATGTGCAAAACAGTTTGGGGATCCAGCAGCTCTTGGATAACATCTAGAAGATTTAGAATTTTTGCTTAGAAATGTTTACATAGTTATTTTTATACCCCAAGTAGACTCCAGAGAATTTTTCCTCAGGAAGACAGCAAATGTTACAGGTGTGATGGGGAAGAAAGAGGTATTTGGGAACAAATTTCCTGGGAGTGTGGTAGGTTGGTAGACTTTAAGGATTCCCTGCGTGATGCACTGTTGGAGATGCTGGGTGGGTGGATTAGTGTGACAGGGGAGATGATTTTTCTGAGCTGTGATACAGAATTGGAATTGCCTAGACATGGTAAAGCCTTACTGTGTCTAATTATAGTGACTGCCAAAAAAGCAATTACTAGAAAATTAAAATCAAAGTCTAAACCAGCTAAGTTAGAAGTAGTGAATATAGTAACAGAGATAAAATAACTGGAACTGTGATCTTTTGAAAAGGGTAGGAGCAAACTACTTAGGAAAAATGGGAATTGAGGGAACAATACATATAGGTGAGGAATGAGGTTTAAAAGAAGGCAGGACTTAAATGAGCTATGTAATGTTTGACTGAAAATGATTGTGTAGAGTATAATGTTTGGAAATGGGAGTGACAGTATGGTTTGTGATGTAAAATGCTTGCAACTAGGATTGTGTTGGTGTGGTTTGTTTTCATTTATATAAATGTATGATTGCTTATGTCATACGTCATGATTTCATAACGATGTCTCTTGTTTAAAAAAGGGGCAGGAATTGAATAATTTATGTAATGTTGCTTAGGTTATATGATAGTGTCTGCCGTTTTTAATTTCTCCCAGTCTTTTGGGTTTCTAATACCATGACGGGAATGGACCCCATTCCTAAGTCAAAGTACAATTAAAGTTCATGAAATTAGTATTGTTTCATTTTGTTAGCCAAAAGTGCTCTTTGCAGCACCCACAATGTGCCCAGTAATGACTCCTCCTGCAATTCATACGATGTTACATGAATTGGTAACATATCTAAATACGATTGTAAATTCTTTTTTATAAGACCAGTTGCTCCTACTACAATTAGAACTGTCTGGGTATCTTTCTTCACATGGCTCTCATTTCTGCCTGCAGATCGAGGTATTTGTCTCTCTGTACGCAAGACACTGTAGTCACTAGGTGTGGCGATTTTAATGATCAATGCTATTTTTCTTTTCTTGGACCACTATATCTGGTTTTCTAGCATCTATATTTTGGACTGTTGGTATTGGGTGATCCCATGTGATGTAAACTTCGTCATTTTCTATGATTCACTGTGGCTCATGTTTCCAGTGTTTTTCAGCCACTTCGATACCATAATGTTTGCAGAATCTCCAGTTTAACAATCTCGCCATATTATTATGCCTTTCAGTATACAGTCCTTCTGCCATTAGAGAGTCGCAATAAGGTGTGTGACTGTTTCCACTTTGGTTCCACAAAACCTACATATATCTGTTTCTCCCACATGTTCAATGGACTTGGTAAACTAGCGTGTACGTAACCCACTATCTTGGGCTACCGATGTTAACCTTTCATTTCTTGATGTAAATTCACCGCTCCTTAACCATTCCTGCATTCGTTCTTGATTAACATGAGGCTCTTCCAGTAGTTTTCTATACTTGCAACTATATTTATGTTTTTTCCACATTTCTTGCCTTCTCATCTGGTCCTTCACCTTGTATTCTTTCTTTTGTTTTTTAGCACATTCAGTTGCTGCCTGGTTTTTATCCACTTCTGGTTTGATTTTCATTCCTGCTTGACGTTGATATGCTTCTGCTAAATTAAGCAGAGATGTCATCTTAGATTTATACTCCTCATGTTTCAAAACGTTCACCACATTTGGATCTTGTGAGGTCAATAGATGTGGAGTCCCAAAACTGCAGATCTATACATGTAATCACTTTCAAGGAGGCCCATCCCTCCTTCAGAACGAGGAATATATAATATTGGTATGCACTGATTTTTATGAATCATATGGTGAGCATGAAGCATCCTTCTTGTTTTAATATCCAATCTATTCAACACTTTTTGGGGCCAGTCAGTCACTCCAAAACTATAAGTTAGGACAGGAACAGCAAATTGATTTATAGATTAGATCTTGTTCCTAAGTGTCAGTGCTGTTTTCAGGATTAATTTAAGTCTTCTAAAGTACTCCTTACTGAGTTTTATTCGCATTTGTTCATGTTTTATTGCTGATCCTTCATCAATTCCCAAGTATTTATACACCCCTCTTGCTCAAGTTCGTTTATATCACATTCTTGTCCCAAATAAGTTATGTACTCACCATAATGTTCCATGTGAGTTGTTCATCTCGCCTTCATTCTTGATTGATGGGTTCGGAACCGATCCCTCGGCTCTGATACAGCCACATGCAAAGCTCGAGGCCAAGCCTCCTATCCCATAATGCACTGTGAATTAGCTCAGATCTTGTTTGTGCATGTATTATAACCATATATAATAGTTATTCCCCTATAGAAGATAAGAAGACATTGAGCAACCAGGATGAAGCAACATCTAGGTCAACTATCAGCCAGGAGGGGGTAGGAGGGAGGGAAGTAAGAATGAAGGCGAGATGAACAACTCACATGGAACGTTATGGTAAGTACATAACTTCTTAATGTAAAGTTGTTCAATCTTACCGTTCGTTCTTGACTGATGGGTAGCGTCCCAAGCACCATCAATCTAGGGTGGCTCACGGGAGTACATTTCTCAGGACCGTGGACCCAAAGGATGCTCTATCACTGGAAGCCTTAACCACTTCGTAATGACTGATAAAGGTATGAGGTTTTGACCAAGTGGCTGCTGCACAAATGTTATCAAGGGGAAGTTTGGCTAAAAACGCAGAGGATGTAGAGACTGCTCTGGTTGAGTGAGCTTTAATCTTATGTTGCAAGGGCATATTAGCAGCGGAATAGGCAAAAGTGATACAATCAGATAACCATTTAGACAGAGTTGTTCTAGCCACTGGTTTACCTTTCCTGGATTCAGAGAATGAAACAAAGTTGGTCTGATTTCCTGAAATCTTTTGTTCTATCCAAATAAAAATTGAGCTGTCTGTGAAAATCAAGTTGGTGCAGCATATATTCTAATTTGTTGGAATGATTAGGGAATAAAACTGGTAACTCTAACTTTGTTAATACTGGTTTCTGAACAAACTTTGGGCAAAAAAAAAAGGATTTGTCCTAAGTGATACTCTGTCAGCATGAAAAATCAAAGAAGGAGGGTTGATAGATAAAGCCTGAAGCTCTGACACTCTGTGGGCAGAAGTAATAGCTACCAGAAAAATGGTTTTCCTTGACAAATATTTGAGGTCACAAGATGATGCTGGTTCAAATGGAGGAAGACTCGTACGTGAAAGCATAAAATTTAGATTCCATGGAGAATAGGGAGTTTTCACAGGTGGTCTCATATGAAATGTCCCTTTGAGAAAGGCTTTGGATAACTTGTGGGACATATTTAAACTGTCAACCCCAAGATGAAAATTAGAAATAGCAGGCAACTGAACCAAACTGTTGCTGCTGCTGCTACTTTGTTAAAGATCATAGTCAAAAACTCTAGTATGGATGTCATGGGGGCTTGGTAAGGATCAATATTATTTTTAGAGGCCCATATGGAAAATCTCTTCCACTTACTAAGATACAATTTTCTAGTGGAGGGCTTGTGAGAAGACAAAAGGATCTGTTTTGTCTCATTGGAAAGGTTATGAAGCCTGGCTATGAGGGGAACTGGAGCAGCCAAGCTGTCAGCTTCAATGACTGCAGAGAGGGATGAAGGTCCCCCGATGGGTGTGTCAGTAGGTCTGGAACTGGGTCCAGAATCCAGGGATCCTCCAAGAGATGAGGCTGAAGGAATGGGAACCAAATCTGCCAAGGCCAATCAGGGGCTATAAGAATGATGGTCCTTCCCAGGGATTTTGCTTTCTGTAGAACCTTGGGCATCAATGGTATTGGTGGAAATGCATAGAGGAGACCCGGGGGCCAATAGTGTATGAGTGCGTCCCTCTGGGCTTCTCCCGGAGGGGGAATCAGGGCAAAGTAACTTCTGCATTTTGTGTTGATGTGACTGGCAAAAAAGTCGCAGCAAGGCTGGCCTCATTTGCGGAAAATCCTGTCTGCAATCTCTTTCTTGAGGGACCACTCATGTGGCAATAGGAATGCCCTGCTTAGTTTGTCTGCTATCACGTTGGATCTCCCCAGGATGTGCATTGCCAACAGAAAGCGCTGGGAAGAAACAGCCCACTGCCAAACTCTTAGGGCTTCTCGCCAAAGGGGGTAAGATCTGGTTCCCTCTTGCTGGTTCAAATACCAGACTACTGACATATTGTTTGTCTGAATCACAATCATTCCTAGAGAAAGAGTCCTGGAAGTACTGCAACTCCAAAAATACTGCTCTCATCTCCAGGACATTGATATGCAAATGTGACTCCTGATCAGTCCATGTGCATTGGGCAGTCTTTCCCTGAAAATACCCCCCCCCCCCCCACCCTATCAGGGAAGTGTCCGTGGTCACAATGGCTACTGGAAGGGGTAGAACAAAGGGGTGTCCTATGGTGACATGAAGAGACGTCAACCACCACTGGAGGTCTTTCTTGCAAGAGCTTGTAATCAATATTGTGTGGTCCATGGGTAGTTCCTGGTAAGACCATTGAGTGAACAGCCATTGAAGGATCCACATATGCATTCTACCTAATGGTATGACCAGGATTGCTGCAGCCATCATACCCAATGCTTTCAGACCTTCTGAAGCTGATGCTCTGTCTTTCGATACCAATGTGCTGACATGCTGACGAAGAGACTCTTTCTATTGGTAGCTTTAGAGTGGTGGTTGAGGTGTCTAGCTCTGCCCTGATAAAAAACAATATGTTGCAATGGCAACAAGACAGACTTTGAGTTGACTGTAATGCCTAGACGACTACAGAGTGACAGAGTGTACTCCCTTGCCTGAATAAGTTCATGCCTGGTGGTGGCGGTAAGGAGCCAGTCATTTAGGTACGAAAACACCAGGAATCCTAAATGCCTCAGGTGAGCCGTGACCACTGCCATGCATTTGGGGAACACTGGGGGCTGTAGTGAGACCAAAGGGCAGGGCTTGAAACTGAAAATGATTGGCTCCCAGCCAGAAACCCAGGTGATCTCTGGATGGCCTGGCCATCTTTATGTGGTAGTACGCATCCTTGAGATCTATCAAGCACATCCAATTGTCTTTCCCTAAGAAGGGAAGTATAGACTGAAGCATGACCATCCAGAACTTATCTTTCTTTACATATTGGTTCAGTCTGCTGAGGTCCAAAATGGGTCTCCAGTCTCCTGTTTTCTATGGAACCAAAAAGAATCCTGAGTAAGTTCCAGATCCAGTTTGGTCTGCTGGGACTGGCTGGATGACTTTTTTTTTCTAGCAACTTTCGGACCTCTATATTTGCCTGTTCCCTGTAACTGGGTGGACCGTCCGGGATTCTCCTTATAGACGGAGGGGGTGTGGCGAATGGTATGAAGTGCCCTCTGGAAATGATACTTTGTACCCAGCTGTCTTTTGTTATTCTTTTGCCAGGCATCTGGGTACAAAGATAAGCGACCCCCGACTGCCTCCAAAGCAGGAAAGTCGGACCTCCTTTCAGGAGCGCTGGTAGGGTTGTCCAGAGAAGTGATCTCTATCACCCTGATATTGCGGATCCCCTCTGCCGCAAGGGCTGCATCTTCCACTATTACCCCCTCCTCTGCCCTGAGAGGGGGATTCACCACATGTCCTGAAAGGCTCCTTGGGCTTTCTGGAACCACATTTTCCCTCCCCTTTGACCTGTGGGATAAGGTCAGGTAGGGGTGGAAAAATGGACTCTGACAGCAGACAGTCTTTCCCTCCTGTTCACACCTGGTCAAGGTTTCCTTCATTTTAGGCCCAAAAAGGGATGAGCTATCAAAGGGGATGTTCACAAAGGATGACTTAAAGGGCTCCACGAAGGAACACAATCGCATCCAGGAATGTCTTCTAAGAGTTATTCCTGTACCCACTGCCCTACTCATTCCATCAGCTGTATAGGATATGAGACGCATGGATGAGTTGACAACAGAATTTAGGGTAGAAAGCTGGGCAGCAGCTTTATCAGAGGCACCTGCAGCCACTGTACCCTGAAGAGCATCTCCCAACTCCTTAAGGAGATCTCTTTGCAAACTAGTAAAATGGGTTAAGTAGATCAGTGAATGGAGAGCAAAAGTTGCTGAACTGAACATGCATTTTCCATATCTATCCATGATCCTAGACTCTCTATTAGGAGGATGGATAGACGAGGATGTCTCAGACATTTCCTTTTTGGTGGCCACCACCACCACCATGGCATCAACAGGAACTCCTTTGCTTATGTATGTTTGCTTATGGATGTTTTGTCTGGTGGGGCTGATATAAACTTTTGTTAGGCCTCCTAGGGACAGGCTTCATGGACTCCGGTGACTCCCACGCCCTTCGAGAAACCAACTGCATGAGCTCATTGAAGGGCGGAGACAACCAAGAGGTGGAGGGTTGAGACCCGAAAGCCTTCAGGAGAACTGACTCATTCTCAGTAGGGTTTTTGGACTGCCAATCACCCCCCTGCCTAAGGATCTCAAGTATCTCAGCAAAGGAGATATCCTCAGAGGGGGACCGTAGGGACCCTTCTGACTCATCAAAGTCAGTATCAGCTGTTAAAGACTCCTGTGGGGAGTCCAAGTGTCCTCTTGCACAATTTCTTCCTAGGAACCTCCTCAGTGGGGGGCTTCAGGAGAGGTCTCAGAAGAGCAGGGTCACCCTGTGGGGCTACCTGAGGCTCTGGGTCTCTACACTTAGCCTGGATGATGGAAGCAAAAGCAGACACAGGTGCTTTAGGGGATGAGGACGTAAGGCCTGAAGTCGAGGATGTCTTGGGTGACAAAGTTCTCCTCATGGCACTGAAGGCACCACAGCTGTGATGGGAAGGAATCAACAGATCCGAGAAAACCGTCAAACACTCATGCACTGAGCCAGAGGTAGGAGCTGAGCTCATCTGAGCCGAAGTCCCAAGAGGGAGAGTCAGCACCGATAAGTCGGTTCGACTATCCTCTCTGGATCTGACTGGAGAGTGTTGGCTCCTAGAATCCCTGGTCGGTGCCAAGAATGTCAGAGTGGATGGAGCCGAGGACACTGGAACAGGCCTCGACCCCAATGGCTCCATGATCAACAGGTCTGATTCTTCTGGCTCCAAAGGGCCGGCATGGTCAGAGGAGGAGTAGTCAAAGCAGGTGTAATGGTCTTCGGCTCCGAAGTCGCTTGGGTCGGAGACGACAGCAATTTAGCAAGGCCTGGTGCCTGTAGAAGCTTCTGCACCAATCGATCCATATCCAAATCTGAAAGGCTGACAGATAACCTAGATGAATGCACCGATGGTGCCGACTGATGTAAAGGTGACTGAGGCACTTCGGATACCAGCTCCAAGGCTGTGGGCTGGCTCCAAAAAGAAAAGGCAGTCGGCTCTGAAATCTGTGGAGCCGATGTCTCATCAGATTTTTTTGATTTTGATTTTTTGAGTACTTAGATTCAGCAGATGACTTGGAGGACTTAGAGGATTTGCTAGCAACATCCTGGTCACTCAATGCCTCTTGAAAGAGTGTTTTAACAAACCCCTATCCATTAATTTCCTTTTCCTCTCTAACAGAACCCTGGAAGAAAAGGAATGGCAGATAGCACAACATTCTTGCAAGTGGACAGCCCCTAAACAATATACAAGGTAACATGCCCATCAGTGACTGACATTTTCTGATTACAGTCCGGACATTTTTTAAAACCAGATTTGGGATGTTTGTCCTTAACTGCCATGATACCACACTATACCCACCCGGATCAAAAATCAATGAGAAATTAGCAACAACAGGCTCTAAACACACACTAAGAGAGCCTACAATAAAGGTATTCAAAAACTATAATTATAACTACTATAGAATATCTAACACACACTCAAGTTAACTAGGCTGAAAAAAACGAGGCCAAATATTTAAAGAGTAAATATAGTAAGTATATTTCACACCAGAAAACTGTTATACTATAATTATAACTGCTATAGAATATCTAAGACACACTCAAGTTAACTAGGCCAAAAACAACAAGGCCAAATATTTAAAGAGTAAATATAGTAAGAATATAATATCAGATGGGAAGGGGAACTGCAGGGAAGCTTTAAGAGATAACTGTCTAACTACTTATGCAAAATATTAGTAATGCTATATATAAAAAGCTACTAAATAGAAAAAATGTTAAAGTTACAGGCCCGAACTTACACTGGAACCTCTGATCAGATGCCGTGGCAAACTAGATCTGTGGTAATTCACAGTGATGGGATAGGGGGCTTGGCCTCGAGCTTTGCATGTGGCCATATCAGAGCCAAGAGATTGGCTCCAAACCCATCAGTCAAGAATGAATGGCAAGATTGAACAACTTCACATCTGTTTTCCTGGTGCTGCAATTTTCCTTTTTTAAAGGCTGCTTTTGCACATTTATCAAGACCAAATGACATTCCAATAACATCTGAAAAAGTTTTGGCAACCTGCAGCTGTGCTTTCAGTTCCTCATCTGATGACGTATACAATTTTAAATCATCGACAAAGAGAAGATGAGAAGTCATTAGGATTTGTTTTCTAGAAGCCAAATTATAAGTAAACAGCTTAATGGATTAATGGCAAAGCAAAATAGCAATGGTGACAGGGAGTCACCCTGGAATACCCCCCTTTGGATTTTTATCCCTGGGATAATAATTTGTCCTTTATCATGGCTTAATTGCAAAGTGGTCTGCTACTGTTTCATGGTTACTAAAATGTAATCAATCAGGGGAGGATGTACCTTGTACATATTTAAGCACTCTTTTTATCCATGAATGTGGGATACTATCGAATGTTTTTTTTTAGTCAATCCATGCCATACTTAAATTCTTCCCTTTCTTACAGTTCTCCACTACAACTTTATTTAACAACAAATGATCCTTTGTTCCATATGACTTTCTTTTAATGCCCTTTTGTTCTACTGCCATAACTGAGTTTTCTTCTAAATAACTATAAACTCTGTCAGCGTCAATCCCCATGTATAGTTTACACATCGTTGGAAGACAAGTTATTGGCCTATAATTTATTTAGGTTAGCTTGCAGGTTCACTCTTAAGTAAGATCATTGTTTTTCCTGTTAACCAGTGCGGTGTCTGTTCAGGGTGTGCATATAAATAGTTCTTACTCATCACTAGATCCTCGTGTAAAGAAGTTAATACTTTAAGCCAAAGGTTAGGTACTGCATCTGGGCCTGGGGTCTTCCAATTAGAGGCTTTTCTCAACTTTGTTTCACTCTCTCTGGCTGTTTTCATCCCATTTCATATCCTGTACCTTTCAAATTCTTATTCTTTTACACTATGTTCCTGTGGTAGAATTTTATCAGCTATTAATTTAGCAGCACAGTAATATGTTCTGTTTACTTCTGTTATGTTGCATGGATCACTATGGACAGTCATAATTACTGTGATCATTTGTTTTATCAAGCTTCTGACTTTTGGGGTTTTATTAACCTTCTGCAGTCTATTTATCTCACTGATCTTGATATATCTGTCTGTCTACTAAATCAAGCAACTCTTCTCTTATCTCCTTTTCTTCCATACTGAGGGCACATCCCTTGTTTTCCATTTCCTGCAGGCATTCTATAGAAAGTTCTATAATATCTTGTGGCACATTCTCTTCAGTTTCATCCTTTGTCATCTGTTTATTCATATGGAAACTCACTGGCCTATCACTCCTCAACATTGACTGCATCAGAGTTTCCACAGCTTCCTGTTCCTTTCCTTCCTGTCTAGCTTCAAGTGAACTTTTATACCGGTTTCCTGTGGAGGGCTCCAAAATATCTTGATATGGCACCTGATTTGTTGCTTCCTGTTCCACTTGTTTCCCTTTAATCTGGATATCCATTGCTCTATCATGTTGTGGTACTTTCTGCATTTGATTTTCTACACTGAATCCTTCTCTTTGCAGCTGTTCCATTACCTCAGTTTCTATTTCTTTGACTTCTCCATTACTAATCTCTCTTTCTACTTTTTCTCTTAGTCTTCTTATTTTTTGTATTGCAAAGTTTTCCATATCCGGATTTCTTTGCCTATATTTTTCGTCATATATCTTTGGTGCTGCTCTTTTTGTATAAGTTAGTTTTGCTTTCTCCTTTGCATAAATATTATACCATATTCAATCTCTTTTCCTTTCCCCTGTCCCCATTTCTTCTTCACATGTCTCCTGATCTTCTTGCTTTTCCTTATGCTGGGGACTCACTCCATCATGCTGTGATGTAGTCTGTTTTAGACCTTCTACATTAAATCCTTCACTACGCAGGCACTCCATAACTTCATCTTCTTTAACTTATACTTTACTAATTGTCTTTTCTACATTAAATCTTTGTGCTTTTAGTCTTTTTATTGTGAAATTTTCCATATCTGGATGCCTTTGCCTGTATTTTTCTTCAAATATCTTTGAAACTGCCTTGTGTATATTAGTTAACTTGACTTTCTCGTTTGCATAAATATTGCACCATATCGAATCTTTCTTTGCCATGTCCATATTTCTTTTTTATATTTTTCAAACATATCTAGGTTTGGTTTATATTTTCTCACTTCCTCAGAGGCTTCTTTTTCCAAAGAGATCAAAGTTTCTTGATCTATATACTGTTTTTCAAAAATCTGTTGTATTAATGAAAGCAAATTTTTATTTGAAGCTTGACCGTTTTTCCTGTGGAAGTATTTTTCTTTCCTCTAATTTCTCTCAATCATTTTGTATATCTTGTGTATGGAAATTCTGGACTTTTTACATAATAGTAACAATACATAATTTCTTTCTTATCCTCAATAGTCCACTCTGTCGTCTTTATGGCTCTTCTTTGGCCAATCAATTTTTGTCATTTTTCTGGACTACTACTTCCTTCTACAACAGGGGGGCCATCCTCCCCCTATGCCTGGCCCTATTGTAGGATTGTTTCCGTATTTTGAGGATTCTACACTATATGGCAATATATGTGAATATATGTGAAGTATTATGTGAAGTATAATGTTTGTTAATTTTAATTTAATACAATTTGATTACTTCTGTATAAATGTAAATTTGCTTGTGTCACAAGTGATAATTCAATAAAGGTGCTTAAACAAAAAGTCTTAAATTAGGCAAACTATTAACCTGTAACCTTGCTTGGAAAACTTAAAAAAAACTTTTCTTTCAAACTGGCTATTTTTTCATTAAGAAATAACATGTACACTTGCAGTCAAGGACTCAAAAGCTTGCTATCATAGAAATTGTCAGCTGAAACTGACATCTGAAACTTAACATTTTAGCAAACCGTAAAATAAATTTCCAAATTCAACTGTCAGGCACAATCAAACAGTTTGTGTACAATGGATAATAGCATACCAAACAATTAAAGATTAATTCTCAAAACACTTTCTTCCACTCTTATGCAATGTAACATATAGCAGATTCTACACTCCAGTGATCAGGAACATTCAGATAACCATTTTCCTATTAAACATAGTGTTAAAACTGTAAGATAGCTATTACAATACCTAGAGAATAAATATAATACTAATACCCTTCACCCCTACTTTTAACAGCTTGATTCTCCAGCAACTGCCAACCCCCTTGCTCACATATTCAATCTGTCTCTCATGTAAGTTATTGCCCCCTTGGAGTCCATAGCTACCTTTCTAAAGTCACTCCCCAGAGGGCCCAAGACTACATACATAGCTCAGTTCTTTACCACATAATAAACCTCTGCAACAGGATAATTAATAATCAAATTATTGAATATATTAACTGATACCATCTACTCAGAGATCCTTAACATGGTTTCAGCAAAGGACATATGATACACTCAGAGCAGTATATGCTTCAACTAATCATATTTATTACCTCCATTGATGAAGGACTCTTTTCTGTATGAGTTTTCATTCACTCAGAAAAGGACCTTTGATGTAGTCAACGTTCTCTCTCCCACTCTTACATCAATAACCCCTTAGGGGTTACTACTGGAACCAATACCCATTCTCATATTTCATTAACAACATCACCAGTGTAGCATTCCCCAATCTCTGGTGCTATACTATTTCATCAACAAAATCTCCAGCTTAACCCATCAAAATATGCAGTTATGTTTTATGGCACAGTACAAAACTAAAAAATAATGAAACACCATTAACATTAGTATTACAAACAGAAACAAAGCAGTCATCCTGTTACTTTGATCTTCACCTAGATACTTCACTAAACTTTGCTCAACATACTAAATTCATAGAGTAAAAGAAGCTCAGCCTTCATTTTAATGCTCCTGTTTGTTAAATCCACAGCCATAAGAACATTCTGGAACCAAATGCTGCAGTTTCCCTTAAATGTTAAGATGAGAAACTGATATAAAAAGCTGCTTCTACATCTGCCAGAAGTTGCCACAAGACTAGAAGGAATTACACTTGCACTGCATAGGTTTACAGGCACTTACTAGGCTACTGATCTGTGAGGATCTTAAGATGCCCAGCCTTACAGTTCCATGAAATTTTTTGCCCTTATATTTTGCATACAAATAACCCAGAGATAGGCTGACAAGGGACATTTGCATGTTTCCCCTATCCATGAGGATCAATGTTATCAAACCGGGGTGAATTTGTAGTTACCCATCTAATCAACCAAAGTAGATTTGAATAAAGTAAGAGAAGTACTTTACTTTATGTAGAGTGGAAGGCAGTTCTATAGAAAAGGTATTCTCTGTGATAGGAACCTTTTTCCTCCAACATATTCTATTTTGCAAACATGCTTGAGATTCCTTGAGCAGCTGTCTATTATATCAGTGGATGCTTGAATATCTAATAGATTTGACTAAACAAGGTCTGTTGAAGATCTATACACAAGGCAGAGGTCACCTCTCATTAGCCTGTATGATAGGACGTACAAGGCTTTCAGATGATTAGCCTGTTTTTTTGTGATTTAGACCTTTTTTTAATGAGAAAGTGTTGTGGTCATTCCTTTTGCAACAAATGCTTGGGCAGGTACATACCGGAAGGGGCATTATGCTCAGTGACAGTACTAATGCTCTGTACAGTGGAACAATAACTTCCCTAGAACTGGACACAGTACCTTTTGATATAAGGTGTACAATGAAAAAGCACTTCCTTACAACAGTGTATGCATGGAGATCAAAGGACAGTTCATTGTCGATATACATTACTACATCCCTGACTACAGGATCAGTTTTCATGGGTGTGCTGTCAATTTGAGTTATAAGGGGAGTTATGCTTGCCAAATGATATTTTACCATTATTTTTTTTTTTTTTTGGTTTTGACACTAGCTTTTTTTTTTTTTGCAGCATTCTGTAGCATTCTACAAACGTAATTGAACATATTACCATCTCTCTTGCCACAAAATAGGCTGAAGTGATAGTTGTTTATAGTCTGATGTTGTGCTACATTTCTGCAATGGAACGTGCATAGAAGCCCCCCCCCCCCTTTTGTCTCATGGTGATCAATGGGAAAGCAGTGAACAACTATCTGTTTTTTTATTCATTTTTCTTGCTTCTGGTTAGTGTGTGAGCTGAACCCCCCACCATGTCTTTGCTTTGCAGCAGCAGTTAATTACATTTTCCTTGCTTAGCAGACAGGAAATGCCCAAGCAGTTCAAAAAACTGCTGCACAATTTATCAGTGTTCCATACTGCAGTCCTATTTGCACACATTGTGGCACCTCCATCATTGCTAAAACATATGCAAAAGTATATGCTGGCCAATGCTGGTTTCGTTATTCAATTTTCCTTTTCCCATTGTAATTAAATCAATTAATGGAAGACTACTCCCTATACCCATGCATGTGTATGTATATATTATATACGGACACGCACAAAACCACACCCCCCCCCCCATACTTCTCAAATGTCCAGAATTTTGTGAAATGTCCAGATTGTTGACTCGTATTCTTGGTCTGATACTCAAAAAGCTGTGGTTTTCGCTGAAGTCATTGAAGATTGAAGTCACTAAATGACAGACATTTGCATTTCAGACTTCATATCCTTTAGAAAATGCATGGTAATGCAAAAACTTGTTGTTCGATTAACTTTCTAGGTTTATAAGAGCAATATTTAAAATATCACTGATTTGGGCTTTTGCCCCCCCGACACACACACACACACACACACACACACACACACACACACACACACACACACACACACACACACACACACAATTTTTGGCTTTATCCAGCATTCTTGCATTAAGAGGTTGAAAAGTATCCTGCAAGTCTACTTGTATTTGTGAGAATTTAGCGTTTATGAGAACTGATTTGTGTAAGAATAACAGTATATTTCTTAGTAAGATTTAGTTCTAGTCTTATTTGATGTATATTGGATTCTCTCCATTGGTATATTTCCCATAGTGTGAGATCTTTTATCAGCGGGTAATTTGTTAGATTTAAGGGTTTATTTATTAGTAGTTTGGGATTTAGGTGGAGTGGTTGTATAAAGGCAAGAGCATCTAATAATTGCAATGATTTATATAATTTATGTGTAGTAGAAATCATGTATTTAATTAGTGGGTGTACATTCTTTGTGACTATGCCATTTTGATTTAAGTTTAAAAATGGTAGGGATTTGCTGTTATACCCAAGGGATTTCAGTTGTTCAGACCAGATTTTGGTCCATTGGGGTGTCCAAGTATTTACATAATGGTCATGGCCTATTATCTGTATTAGTCTGTAAGCAGTAATTATACTATAATAGAGTTTGAAATCAGGTAACCCCAATCCCCCTTTATCTTTGGTAAGTACAAGTTTGTCATATTTGTCTTTATATATCTAATTGTATTCCCTAATTACATTAAGTATAAGTGGTTGAATTTCTATATTTATCTTCTTTATAAAATGTGTGTGTTTGATTGGATGTATCAATGTTAATATCTGAAAATTCAAATAAAGAGATTTTGAAAAAAAAACAGAGTTATAATAAACTGAAAAAAAAAAGAGATTGAGAAGTATCCCTCACACATACATACGCACACACATTGTCAGCAAATATGCAACTACTTATTTGAAATATAATTGATGACAGCTCCTGAACACATCAAATTCAAATTTGCAGCAATCATCTAGTTTCCTTCAACAGCGGGCAGTGATAATATCCTCTCTCTCTCTTTATACCAACAAAGTAGAACTGACTGGGGAACCACAGATACACATCTCTGAAACTTCCAATTGGCCATAATTCCATATGGGATTGAATTTCAGAGATGTGACTAGATGTTTACAATCGTATCTCTTTCTGTGGTTACACAGAACTGTGACACAGGGGCAGCAGAAATCAATATTACATAAAGAAGGACTGGGCAAAAATTTTGTGTTAAATAACAATTTGAGTCTAAACTTTACATGAATTATGAACAAGACTCTGAAAATTAAAGAAAACAAGTACAAACACAAGGGGGTGGGATGGAAATTACCAGTAGTAATGCAAATGTCTTTTTCTGGTAATTTTTCAAATGGAAGGTGTTATTTTTAAACTGGCACATATGCATCTGGACAATAAAATAGATCATCTGTAAAGGTTGAGGGCAATGATCCAAGACAGTTTATTGCAAATTAAGTAAAGAAGTTATGGGGAGGGAACCCCCAGTTGAAAAAAGCATGTAGAATTACTCCAAAAGTGCTTAATCCCAGTCATTGAAAACAAGCCATTCTTAAATGTTTGAATTATATACACAGGGAGGCTATTTTAAACAAGGTAAGGCAACCTGGCCCCAACCTACTTATGGCTGGGGCTGCAGTGTGCACGGCTCCAAACTACAATAAGGAATTATTTAAAAAAAGAAAAGCCTTAGCCCTTTACTTGTTAGGGAGAAGGGCTTCAATGTACAATAGAGATTCCCTGCAATCTTCCATATATGAAGAGTAAGCCAGTCAAAGACCTTCTTGTTTGTGAAAGACAAAAAAAAAGTAATTTCAGATAATTTTTGGACCAAAAGGCAACTGTTCTTAGAAAGGATAAAGAGATCTCCACTAAATTCCTCCAGCGCTACAAAAAAAAAAAAAAAAAAGAGAAAGGCCTATAATCCATTCCCTCACCAAACACTCAAGAACATGATGGTAGCACCAGTCTGATAATGAAGGGCCAGTCAGGAATTCCTTGGAGTTGTCTAACAGATCCATTGCCCTTGCAACTCAACTACATAAAGAGCAGCTTCATGCAACAGATGGAGGTGGCTTTGGACTAGACTTTGAAATTCTGAGGTGGAGACTATGGAGGCTGCATGGTGCCATGACAAGATCTATGGGTCAACCAATACCCAAGTGGTCCAGGAATGCCATTTTTCTGCACATTAGTGATTTAAACTGAGCAAGGGGTGATTTTTTTCCCTTCATTATTACCACAATCAGCTAACCACTTAACCCAGCAAATCTGCATTGAGAGCTTATGTTACTGAGTTAATAGTTTTTCTAACAGTCCATAGGGGTTGGCAGCATGTAATAACTGTCTTATGAGGTTGTGGTGATAGACATTGGGCATTATTGTGTTGATTTATAGGAACAGTTGCAATGATTTAAGCTGTTATTTTCCTGCTTATTATACCGTTTGCTATGTAATTGTTCTTTCCTTCCACTAAATGAAGTTATAGTTCTACCAGACTCTTACTCTCTGGATAGGGCACTAGAGAGTTTGTTTTTGTTTTTCTGTCTGTTTGCCTTTTTTGTTCTTTGCTGTAAATAATGGATAAAACCCATAAATGCAAGGCATGGTTTGCAACTTTGTTCTTAGTTTGTGTGGCAGTAGTCAGAATGACAATCTTGCATGCTTTAAGCATTCTTGGAATACAGGCGGAGTACAACCTTGGGGAGCATATCACAGCCCATACACCTGGACAATTTGCACCTAGCAAAGTTATCAACTTGCCTTTATTTAATGTCTGAAGGATGTTCACACCCTTAAAACACAAAACAGTTTTGAATTATATTACTAGGAATGATTTCAAGATAATTTTTCTTAAGGAAACCAAGGTTAAAAGGAAGGACAAAACAGGTCTTTACAAGAGTCTGAATCGTTGGGGAATGCCTAGCTTGTGTACAAGTGGAGGATTACTATTCTGATCCACAACTCCTCAGGTTGGATCAAAGGTGAAGACATTACATATTTGTATAGGAGATGGGGTGTGTCAGCAGCCAGGACACTACTATACCTGGAAATTTCTGAATAACAAGTCAAATTTTCTACCATCAATCCATATTCAACTTAACAATATGAAACAGCTAGTTAGACATTTACTATAGAAAAAATACAAGAGAAATGGAACAAATATTGAACGTTCCACTGGGCTTGAGGTATGACTTCCCCTAAACTCCTTCCCAAAGTCTCACAGAAAGGTGTCTATTTTTATGTATATGACCAAGAAAATACATGAACATGTGACTCCCGAACTATAAGTCATATTCTAACTATAGAATATATAAGTTCCAAATTAGCTCTTAGATAAAAGGAGACAATCGCCTCCATCCTCTCAGATTTAAATCTTAGGAAGGTGACTGATGAAAAAAGGCAGGACTTAGCTCACCTGATATCACAGATGGAATTTTTGAGCAAGATTGACAGTTTGTGTTCCAGAAAAAGGTCTGGGGATGGATGGGCTATCTCCCAAATGTTACAAAACCAACAAACGTCAATCAGTTACCCCGTTCAAAATCTTCTTTCAGGAAGAAGAAGAAAACACTGGAGAATTGTCTCAGTATACCTTAGCATCAAAGGTTCTAATGTTTCCAAATCTCATAAAGGAAAGGTAATGCCCAGCAACTGTAAATCTATTTCCCTTTTACAATCAGAACTAAAATATTTGCAAAAATTCAAGCCAATATACTAGGCAGGTTACTCCCCAGTATGATTTCCCCCATGAAACAAGGCTTTATGAAACACAGAGTTGGAAGTCTAGACCTTATTTGGTTATAGCTTAATGTTTAGAAGTGGAGCTGGCAAAAAAAAAAAAAAAAAAAAAATATCCGGGGCTGCAATACTGATTTGACTTTAGGAAAACTTTTGATTCTGTGGACTGTCAATTTGTGTGGACACCTCTAAGAATCTTAAGTTTTACAATTGAGTTTATAAGGAAATGTCAACTATTATACATAAACTGATAGCCTATGTCTCAACTAATGGAATTGCTTCTCTTGCACAAGATTCACAGTGATGTGTATGACAACTTTGCCCCTGTCTACACTAGTCTGCTAGTAATGCAAGTATATATAAAATTCTTCATACTTAAATTAAAACCATGGGGTATTAATACTCCTATTCAGGGTACGCTCGTCTCATCATAGTTCATATGGACACGGAGTATTAATACTCCTATTTAGGGTACACTCGTCTCATCATAGTTCATATTAACATGGGGTATTAATACTCATATTCAGGGTACACTTGTGTCATCATAGTTCATATGGATAACCTAAGCCCAAGACTCATAAGAGAGAGTCATAGAATGTTGTCAGTACTTAAGACATATAACAGAGCTTGAGGTTAATGAACAAAAGCCTTACTAAAATGAGTTCCTATCCCCATAATGACCACTGGCAGATCACGCTTGAGTATAGATATTTAGGAATTTTAATATTTAGTACCTGCTCAAGAGACAGATATGTTTCCCAGAGACTACCCCTTCTCTGGAACAAGCTCCCCATTCATGTGAAGCAGAGTTCCTCCCTTTGCCAATACATATGTAACTAGGACAATTGGATGGGGAACAGGAAATTCCTCCCCGGTTTGACACCTATGTCTTTAATGGACTGAAGTACACTGTAAGGGGTTCATGTCCCAGGCCCGTGCTTATAAATGTTTCATCTCCCAAGGCCCTGCTTACACTAATCAAGAATACCAGAACTTGTCAGAGATTTGGGATACATGGCTGGGCTTAAAAAGGCCCTTGTGGTCATTAGCCTAGTACACACTTATGAACCTATAAAACTTGTACAGAACAACTTTCAACCATTATTCATTAAAACTAGTAGTAGAATTTGCTGCTGGAAAATGTTGGAAAAAAACATTATTCTGGTAAAGCTCCTGCTCTGATGTGACACCTCCCCTACTCTTACACATTTAAATACATTGGTTGAGGTGGATTAGAATTGATCTTTTATTTATTCTTCATATTTAGAACCTCAACGGCAACAAAATCTTAGACTTTACCAGTATAAAAGATAGGGTACAGGGGAAAAGACTGTGGTAGTGATGGCTGTGAAGGCTGCCAGCCTAGCTAGATAGAATTTTGTAAATAATTCTATGTCATTGTAAATATTAATATAATCCACAGGCTTGTGTTTACAAAAGTAAGAAAACAATGTAAGAAAACTGTGTTATATGCTGAACCTCAAAATGTAATCACAGTGCACCCTGCTGGAAGAAAGCTGTTAAGTAAAGAATGAATGAAGAGCGGCAGAAGGTAGCGTTTTTGAGTGCCAAACCTAAATCCTCTATGGACGATTCAAGTTTTTTGTTCTTCCAGCTCCAGTAAGAAAAAAGAATACAAGGAAACGGAACACTTTATCCTACAAGGAACACAAACGCAGACGGACTTTGGATTGACTGATTTGCCTGACCATTTGGTTTACAATATATCAGGTATTGAACTATCTAATGAACAAATTAATGTCTTAAATAGGGGAATGACTTTTGTACCAAGTGTTGAGACAGATTTTTGTCAGTTGTTGAAGTTATGTGCTTCGCACGCAATGTAATGTTGAAAATTATTTATGGTAATAATGCTGGTATTAATGTTACACTACGACAGCCAAGTATATTTATACCTAACATGTATCCTACTATTTTAACTTTTGTAAGAACTTGTGAGAAGGGTATTGAAGTGCACTTACAAAATAGAGATTGATACAGATATTGTAATTTCAGCAATACAGAAAGGAAGGCCATGAAACAATTATGTGAAGATTCACATTTGGTTATAAAACCCGCCAACAAAGGCGGAGCTGTTGTTGTGATGATCAAGGAATATTATTGTCATTACTCAGTGAGGTAGATGTGTTTAGCCTGATTTCACCTATTATGATTCAAAAATACATTCGGAAGGTACACAAATCCTTGGACAATATGCTAAGAACACGTATACTGGAAGAATCTTTATATGAATTTTTGTATGTGAAACACCCAACTATTCCAGTATTCAAGGCCTTACCAAAAATCCACAAAGATTCTAGGAACCCACCACTCAGACCCATTGTTTCTGGGAGGGGGTGGGTTACTGAAAATGTATCGATATATGTTGAATGCATTTTGAGGGATACAGTTTGGAGATATTCGAGGATTGTGAAAGATACAGCCAGTTTCTTGCAATCTTTACAGACACATATGGAAACTGAACATGACACTACTTTTCTATTTGTCACCTTTTCACTGTGATAGATAATACATATGGCATTACAGCCATTGAATGTATATTGGAGGAAGTAGGTCTTGACATAAATGTTAATTTGCGCACATGCACTTTGTTAAAACTAATTTTGAAGAACAACCTTTTTCTGTGTCAAGGGAAATATTACCAACAGAAGCAGGGTACGCACTGCGCAAATTCTTATGACAATTTAGTTCTGGCACACTGGGAGGGCTCAGTGATTTTTGATGACAGTAATAAGTGGTTAAATAAGATAGGCTGTTACTGCAGATTTGTGGATGATTTCTTTGGAGAGATACAGTTGTAGAATTAGATATGCTCATTGCATATCTAGAATTCACCACAATTTTTTTTAGATTCACTATGAATGCCTCTGACATACAGATAGATTATTTAGATGTGAGTATAAAAAAGGGTAATGCTTGCTTAGAAACTTGCTTGTACAGAAAACCATGCTGGAAGAACAGCACCCTAGAATTTGATAGTATGCATCCACGGTATATATTCAACAACATTATAAAGGAGCAAATGTAGAATTTCGAGACTTTGCACTAAAGATGAAGAGTTTGAACATGAGATTAAGGTATTGGAAAATAACCTCTCAAAGAGGGGATACAAAGAGGCCCATGTTAAACAAAAAAGGGCTACCAATGCCAAGGCTTGGTATCATCATAACAGAACATCTGTAACAGGGATAACATAGGATGTGAACATAAATCAGCTACATATGTATCTTACATATAGTAATGACATAGGAGGCATTTGCCAGATTATTAGGAACAACTGGGGGATTTTGTCATCAGATGATCAGCTCTCTAAAGTGGTGGGGGCACAACCCAGATTCATTTTTAAGAGGAACAAGAACCTGAAGGACATTTTATGCCATGAACCCCTAGCGGAAGCTAAAAAAAGCTGTTAAGATACACAGGAAGGGTACATATCCTTGTATGAGCTGCAAAGCCTGTATACATATAAAGGACAACCTTTTTGTACATCCAAGAACTAAAAAAATCCTATGTTTTTAACACATATGCAGACTGCAATACGCAGAATGTCATCTATTTAGCAACGTGTCAATCTTGCACAGCATATTATGTGGGCAAGACGAATTGTAGACTGAAGGATAGGATCCTTAAACACATGTCAGAGATCAGGCTAAGTAACAAGCACAATGCACTATACACTCACGCTCAACAGAATCATGGCCATACTTTTTCTTTTATGGTATTACAGGTTGTGAATCAAAAAGCAAGAATGGGTGATATTCAGAATGAAACAGAATACATGGAAATGAGATGGATTATAAAATTAGGGGTTGATAAAGCTCCAGGAATTAATTCAGTTGTACCTTTAAAGCCAGCCTTGAAAAAAAGGCGGACTAAGTACGGATTTTGATTGGTTATGTGTCTTATAAAATGCTAAGTTGTTTTTAATGATGTACTTACTATCTGATGAAGGGGCAATACCCGAAAGCACTTATAGAGCATTTTACTTGTTTTTATGATAGTAAATTTTAATAAACATTGGATTACTATACAGCCTGGTGGTTCCAGCTTTCTTTTTGCTGTTTGCTGTATTTGGATTGTTAAGTGGAACATTTGGTGAACACTTTCCACTTTTTTTGTTTGGGACCTCTCACAGACCTGACAAGGAAAAACAGGCCAGATAAGATAGTGTGGACCACATCATGTCATGATGCATTCCAGAAGCTTAAAGAAGCTTTGGGAGGACCCCCTGTGTTAGCCAGTCCAGATTACAGCAAAGAATTTGTTGTGCAGGTGGATGCTTCGAACCATGGGGTCGGTGCTGTACTTAGCCAGATTTCTTCGGAGGGAGAAGAGCACCCAGTGGTTTATCTCAGTCTTAGGCTTCACCCCAGGGAGGAATGCTATGCAGCTGTAGAAAAGGAATGTCTAGCCATAGTGCGGGCACTGCAGAAACTTAT
This sequence comes from Protopterus annectens, assembly GCF_019279795.1. Taxonomy (NCBI): domain Eukaryota; kingdom Metazoa; phylum Chordata; order Ceratodontiformes; family Protopteridae; genus Protopterus; species Protopterus annectens. The sequence goes on along the minus strand of NC_056736.1, from coordinate 3,748,780 downwards.
GAAAGGAAATTCATTTTAGTTACAGATCACAGTCCCCTAACATGGTTACATCGAGCCAGCCAGCAGAATGCCAAGTTACTAAGGTGGAGCCTAGGGTTGCAAGCATATGATATGTCATTGCAGCACAGCAGTGGGATTAGCAATGCCAGCACAGATGGACTCTCATGGCAGGGAATGGGGTAAGGTATACTCAGATATACCTAACCCTCTCAAGCAACATTTCTCAGGGGTCACTTGAAAAACTAGCTTGAGTTCTCTGGGTGGGGGGGGGGATATATGAAGGCTGCCGGCCTAGCTAGATATAATTTTGTATATAATTCTGTCATTGTAAATATTAATACAATCCACAGGCTTGTTTTTACAAATGTAAGAAAACTGTGTTATATGCTGAATGTCAAAAATGTAACCACAGGGCACCCTGCTGGAAAAAAGATGTTAAGCAAAGAATTACAACTGTTTGATCTCAAGCTCAGAGATCAAATGTCTAGGCTAGCAAATTCTTTCTTTCTGTTATTAAGACAGAGATAATTACTAGATTTTACGTGTAAAACTGTCTTATTGCTGTGGCTTCCTGGCCAGGTGCAGCTTACAAAGAAATGCAAAATTTGAGTTTGTTAGCCTGGGAACTAAAGGAGAAGTGATAAAAATGACGTAATGTGAAATGAGTACTGTGTATTAGCCATTAAAGACTTTCTCAGAGAGAAATATTGAGCATTTTGTATCTTGTCTGGGATCTAGTAAGAACATCCACTCACCAGCACTTACTTGCTCTGTATGTAAGTAGTATTTAGAACAGTGCTTTCTCTTAGAGTTGGATATGAATTTAGCCAGATTAGTTTAACTGTTTTCTATATTTATGTCAGACTATCCTACAATATTGTTTTAAAGTTCCTGTGATTTCTGAACTCTTGATTAGCACTGTGTTAAATTGATGAGATTTGTCTTGTGGTTTTAATATTAACTATTTTTAAACCTTTCAAACTGTGGCTGTTTTTTCTAGTGATAATTTAAGCTCTAGAGTACTTGCATGTATTTGGTGATACTGTCCAAGCCAGTCCAATAGTCTTGCTGTTCGTCACACATACTATTTGGATAACAGTAATATTACACAGTGAAATTGGTCACCCCTTGGGAAGGGCCTTATAGTAGCTGATAGTAGTGGTTGGTGGCAGTTGGTACTACCTTATAGTCTGGGCAGAAAGGGGGCATAGCTGGAGAACCTGTGCTAGACTTCCCCAGGAGTGTCTGTCTGTATCTAAATCAATTTTTAAAGTGTGTGTCAGCCACTTGGGCAGGGACACAAAGCAATTGTTGGACAGAGAGGGTGCTGGAGGTTTTAACCTGACCACTAGGCTGAGATCTAGACCCTATAGCTGTGCCAGTGGGGAATCTTATTGGGGATCTGGAGAGAAAGGGAGAAACCAGACCAAGACTGACTGTGATCTGTGTGCTCTTAAGGAAAATTGTACTTGACTGTGTGTGTACTTATCTCTCCAATGTGTATGTCCCTCACTGATGCTAGTGGTGAGAAATGAGGTTCCTTGATTACTGGGCCAGTGCATGGGCGTCACAATGGCAATATATCCAAATTCAAGATATCATTAGTAGTCAAAAGACTCAAACATGAATTGTTAATGATATCATACTGATATCGTACACACAAATAATAAGACACAAATACCATTAGACAGCTTAAAAGATGTCTATAGTAAACCCTCAGTTAACCGGCACATATGGGGATTGGTTGATGCTGGATAAATAGAAGTTATGTACTTATCATAACATTCCATGTGAGTTGTTTTTCTTGCCTTTATTCTCACTGATGGGTTCGGAGCCGATCCTCGGCTCCGACATGGCCGATAGCAAAGCTCAAGGTTTGCCAGTAGCTCGAGACCAAGCACCTTATCCCATAATGCACTGCTGGAATTACCTCAGATCTTGTTTGCTGCGAGTAACAGTATATATATATATATATATATATATATATATATATATATATATATATATATATATATATATATATATATATATATATACACAAACATATATATATATATATATATATATATATATATATATATATATATACCCTTTTTATGTATTTCTACCAAGAACACTTCCCAAAGGAGAAGAAGAAATATTGAATAACCAGGATGGTACTAGCCTCTAAGTCAACAGTCAGCCAGGAGGGGGAAGGAGGGAGGGACGTGAGAATAAAGGTGAGATAAACAACTCACATGGAACGTTATGGGAAGTACATAACTTCTATATGTGAAGTTGTTAAATTTCGCCGTTTATTCTCACTGATGGGTAGCATCCCTAGCACCCTGAATCCTGGGTGGCTCATGGGAGTATGTTAGAACCAAACTGGCAAAAGCAGCAATCAGAGGCAAACTAAAATGAATGAAAACAGAAAAATGTCACCTGACATAAGTGCGTCATAAAGTAGAGAGTGGATAAACCGCTGTCTCCTTAAAATTTCAAATAAAGGGATAACCTCATATTCATCACAATTATTCAAAATGTCTAACATTTTAATGTTGTAAGCATCCTGTCTCATCACTACAATGTTACCCCCTTTGTCACTTTTCATGTATCTTAATTCCTTATTCAAAACCTGTAAATTATGTAAGGCTTTCCTTTCATCTTTGTTTAAGTTGCTTGTATGCCTATGCTTGTGTTCCAGTAACCTGGTAACATCCTGTATACATGAATCTTTAAACACTCTTAATGTGTGTTGTAGTTTGGGTGTAAAAAATGAAGGCTTAAAAAGAACTTTGTCAGTGGTTGAAATGTCTTGCATAATATATGCGAGATTTAACTTCCTGGTATACTTCTTAATATCTAGTATGGTGTTACCAATGTTTGCTCTGTTACTTGGAACATAATTTAAGCCATACTGTAAAACTTTCAACTCCCAGTCAGTAAACAAATGCCCACTTAAATTTATTACACTGAAATGTTCATAGTCTTTGTTCAGGTCTCGTCGCCCGATGAGTTTGACCCCAAGAAGGTGCGACTTCTGGTAAGAATGCTCGTCTTGTTCGAATAGTTCTTCTTTTGAAAAAAAGGATTCACCTGAGAATGCGATTTAGTCTTAGTGGTTATAGTAGAACTGTCCTTGTCAGAAACAGAACTGTCGGTCTTATTATTACTGTCAAATTCGGTGGATTCTGTGACAGTAGCTCTGACATCTGCATTGGGAGGAGGAGAAATACTGGCCGGTGAGGTGGAATCCAAGATGGTTTTATCGTAATGTGTGGTCTCTTTAACATTACTAGCTTCAAAAAAGGCACCAGTTTTAAAAACATGCTTACTTTTTGAAGTAGGAATTTGATGTTGAAAATGGTTTCTTTTAAAGGAACCAACAAAGTCGTTGTAAGCGGTTTTATTTTCATATGAAGAGATGTCTCTCACTAGTTTCGCCTGCTTTCTGTTGATAACATCAGTACAGTGCTGTTCAACTTCGTTGGATAACTTATGAAATAAATCATTAAAAGAATGCTCAGTTAATTTCTCCCTAAAATAAGATTCCGTAGCTGTAATCTCGTCTTTAAGACAACTCATTTTAACAAGGTTATTGTCCACTAATAACTCCAAGAACTTTTTACCAGCATCGTTAAAAAAACAAACCAACTTGTCAAAGAATGGTTGCCCAATGGACACCCCGTTAGGGGGAAGGAGGGAGGGACGTGAGAATAAAGGTGAGATAAACAACTCACATGGAACGTTATGGAAAGTACATAACTTCTATATGTGAAGTTGTTAAATCTCGCCGTTTATTCTCACTGATGGGTAGCATCCCTAGCACCCTGAATCCTGGGTGGCTCATGGGAGTATGTTCTTCAGTACCGTAGAACCAAAGGAAGACTTGTCCCTTGAAGCCTTATCCACTTTGTAATGCGTGATAAAGGTATGAGGCTTAGAGCAAGTGGCTGCAGCACAAATATTGTCAAGGGGCAATTTAGCTTGAAAAGCAGAAGACATAGAGACGGCTCTGGTAGAATGAGTCTTAGGTTTGTGTGTTAATGGCATGCTCGCATTTTCATAAACAAAGGATATGCAACTGGATAACCATTTAGATAAGGTTGTTGTAGCCACTAGATTGCCTTTTCTTGCTTCTGAGAAGGATACAAAAAGTTGATCCGATTTTCTAATATCCTTAGTTCTGTCAAGATAAAATCTGAGCAGTCTGTGAACATCAAGTTTGTGCAGCATGTATTCTAATTTGCTAGAGTGGTTGGGAAAAAAGACTGGCAGCTCAATGACCTGATTGATATTTGATTCAGAACAGACTTTAGGTAAAAATGAGGGGTTTGTTTTGAGAGATACTCTATCAGCATGTAAGGTGGTCCGATAGATAATGCCTGAAGTTCTGACACTCTGCGGGCAGAAGTAATGGCCACAAGAAATATTGTTTTCCAGGATAAAAAATTTGAAATCACAAGATGCTGGCTCAAAAGGAGGAAGAATAACTTGAGACAGCATAAGGTTTAAATTCCAGGGAAAATAGGGAATTTTGATCGGAGGTCTCATATGAAGAACATCTTTAAGAAAAGTTTTAGATAATTTATGGCCCATAACATTTGAGCCAACAAAACCAAGGTGAAAATTTTAGATTGGCAGCTAACTGAACTCGAACTGTAACAGCTGCTGCTCCTTCCTTAAATTTTTGTCAAAAATTATAAAATAGAAGATAGCGGAGCTCTGAAAGGGTCAATGTTCTGCGTGTTGGCCCAAATTGAGAACCTTTTCCATTTACTGTCATATAATTTCCTGATAGATGGCTTGTGAGGAGACATGATAATTTGTCTTGTATCTTCTGAAATTGAATGAAGCCTGGCAATTAGGGGAAGTGGATTAGCCAAGCAGTCAGTTTCAGGGACTGCAGTGAAGGATGAAGGTCCCCTGACGGGTGCGTCAGAAGGTCCGGAACTGGGCCAGGATTCATGGACCTTCCAACAGATGATGGTGGAAAAATGGAAACAAAGTCTGTCGAGGCCAGTAGGGGGCTATGAGTAGAACAGTCCTTCCCAGCGATTTTGCTTTCTGTAAAAGAATCTGGGTATTAATGGGAAGGGTGGAAATGCATAAAGGAGAACTGGGGGCCAATCGTGTAGAAGTGCATCTCTCGGGGGATGACTAGGAGGTGGTATTAGGGCAAAGTAGCTTCTGCATTTTGAATTGATGTGGCTGGCAAAAAGGTCGCAGCAAGGCTGGCCCCATTTGCAGAAAATCAACCTGTTTGAGAGACCACTCATGAGGGAGCAATATTGCCCTGCTTAGCTTGTCCGCTATCACGTTGGATTTCTCCGAGATGTGCATTGCTAATAGAAAATGCTGGGACGACACAGCCCATTGCCAGACCCTGAGGGCTTCTCGACAAAGGGGGTAAGACTTGGTTCTGCCTTGTTTGTTCAAGTACCAGACTATTGACATGTAGTCTGTCTGAATTGCAATAGTTCCTAGAGGAAGAGAGTCCTGAAAGTACTGCAACACCAGAAATACCGCTCTCAACTCTAGAACATTGATTTGCAGATGTGATTCTTGATCTGTCCATGTGCCTTGGTCAGTCATTCCCTGAAAATGCCCCCCCACCCTATCAGGGAAGCGTCTGTGGTCACAGTGGCTACTTGGGGGGGGACAAAGGGTCTTCCGATTGTGACATGAAGAGATGTCAACCACCACCGAAGGTCTCTCCTGCAAGAATCCATGATAAGAATCATGTGGTGCATCGGTAGTTTCTGGTAAGACCACTGAGCGAAGAGGAGCCATTGAAGAATTCGCATATGCATCCTTGTGAGTGGTATAGCTAGGATTGCTGCCACCATCAAACCTAGTACTTTCAGTACCTCTGCTGCTGTAGCTTTGTTCTTTGACACCAGTAAGCTGACGTTTTGGCGGAGAAGAGAGACTCTTTCGACAGAGACGCAGAGTGGTAGTTGAGGTATCTAATTCTGCTCCTATAAAAACGGTATGCTGCTATGGCGATAAAGCAGACTTTTCAAAGTTGATTGTAATGCCCAATTGATGGCAGAGTGTCAGAGTGTATTGTGCTGCCTTTGTCAATTGATGCCTGGTGGCAGCGGTTAGGAGCCAATCGTTTAGGTATGGAAACACCTGGAATCCTAGACGTCTCAGATGAGTCATGACCACTGCCATGCATTTTGTGAATACTCTGGGGGTTGTAGTGAGACCAAAGGGCAGGGCTTGAAACTGGTAATGATTGGCTCCCAGCCGGAAGCACAGATGATCTCTGGAGTATCTGTTCATCTTTGTGATAGTACGCATCCTTGAGATCTATGGAACACATCCAATCGCCTTTCCCTAAGAAGGGAAGAATGGACTGAAGCGTGACCATTTGGAACTTCTCTTTCTTTACAAACTGGTTGAGTTCTGAGGTCCAAGATAGGTCTCCACTCCCCTGTTTTCTTTGGTACCAAAAAGAATCTTGAGTAAGTTCCGAATCCAACTTGGTCTGCTGGGACTGGTTGGATGACTCTTTTTTTCTAGCAATCTGTGGACCTCTACGATTGCTTGTTCCCTGAGATTGGGTGGAACATCTGGGATTCTCTTTACAGGAATGGGAGGGGAAGAGAACAGAATGAAATATCCTCTGGAAATGATGCTTTGTACCCAAATATCTGATATGTTTAGCCAGGCCTCTGGGTACAAAGACAAGTGACCCCCAACTGCCTCCAGAGCCGAACAGTCGGGCCCCCTTTCAGGGGTTCTGGTAAGGCTGACCGGAGAACTGACCCCTGTCACCCTGTTGCTGCGGACCCCCTCTGCCGTGGGGGCAGTGTCTTCCGTTATAACCCCCTCTGCCTCTAGAGGGAGTTTCTCCACGTGTGTCCTGAAAGGCTGCCTGTGCTTTTCGGAAACACATTTTCCCTCCCCTAGGGCCCTTTGGGTAGGACCGAGTAGGGGTCGAAAAATGAACTCCAACGGCAGATAAGGTCTTGCCTTCCTGTTCACACCTGGTTAAAGTCTCCTTTAGTTTGGGTCCAAACAGTGATGAGCCATCAAATGGGGTATTAAAGGAAGACTTAAAGGGTTCCGCAAAGGAACAGAGACGCATCCTGGCTCATTTTCGAAGAGCAATGCCCGAACTAGCAGCTCTGCTCGAACCATCAGCTGCATAGGATATGAGATGCATGGATGAGTTTACCACTGAGTTTAGGGTAGCAAGCTGGGCGTTGACTTTGTTGCCCCCCCCCCTGCAGCTAACGTACCCTGGAGAGTATCTCCTAGCTCTTTCAGGAGATCTCTCTGTAGTCTCGTAAAGTGGGTTAAGTAGTTCAGTGATTGCAGAGAAAAAGTCACTGAACTAAACATGCGCTTCCCATATCTATCCATGACCCTAGAATCTCTGTTAGGGGGATGGATAGAGGTGGATGTCTCAGATACTTCCTTTTTGGTGGCTGCAGCTACCACCATGGCATCAGCAGGCACTCCCTTTGTCAAAAATGGCTTGTCCACTGGGGCAGACATAATTTTATTGGGTTTACGAGGAACAGGTTCCATGGCCTCTGGTGACTCCCACACCTTACGAGAAATCAGGTCCATGAGCTTGTCATAAGGAGGAGACACCCAAGAAGTGGAAGGTTGAGACCCAAAAGCCTTCAAGAGCATGGACTCATCCTCGGTAGGGGTCTTGGACTGCCAATCGCCCCTCTGACTAAGGATCTCTAGTATCTCTGCAAAGGAAATATCCTCAGAGGAGGATCGAGGGGACAGTTCTGACTCATCTAAGTCCGTGTCAGATGTCAAGGACTCCTGTGGGGAGTCTAAGTGCCTCCTCTTGCACAATCTCTTCCTGGGCACCTCCTCAGTGGGGGGATCTGGGGACGTTTCAGAAGAGTAGGGGATGCCCTGTGGGGATACATGAGGCTCGGGGTCTCTATGCTTAGAGGGACCGGTAGATGAAGAAGCAGACACAGGTACTTGAGGGGAGAGGGAAAGCTGAACCGATGCTGACGTTGTCTTTGGAGACAAAACTCTCTCATTGAAGGCACCATGGCTCCGACGAGAAGGAGTGGACGGACCCGAGAGTACCGTCCGATCCTCCCGCACCGAAACCCTGGGCTCCGAGCCCGAGGTAGGAGCCGAGCTCATCCGAGCCGAAGCCCCGAGAGGAAGAGTCGGCACCGACAAATCGGTTCGACTATCCTCCCTGGACCCGATGGGAGAGTGTCGGCGCCGAGGACATCCGAGTAGATGGAGCCGATAACACCAGTGTGGGTATCTGCTCCAAGGGTTCAACAACCAAGGGTTCAGTTTCCTTCAACTCCGAGAGTCCAGTACGGCTCGGAGGAGTAGTAGACAAATCCGGCCCCATGGACTTCGGCACCGACGAGCTGGTCGGGGCCGACAACAATTTGGCAAGTCCTGGTGCCTGTAAAAGCTTCTGCACTAGCCGATCCATGTCCAAATCTGAAAGGCTGACTGAGGACTTAGCTGAATGCACCGAAGGTGCTGACTGGAGCAGAGGGGAAGAAGGAACTTCGGAGACCGGCTCCAATACCGAGAGCCGACTCCGAATCAAAGGTACACTCGGTTCCGATGTCTGTGGAACCGATGACCCTCCTCCTGAAATTTTTGCCTTTTTTGTCACTTTGTCTGAAGATTTAGATTTTGAGGATATGGAGGACGTACTAGTACCCTAATGGCTACTCAACACCTCAGAAAAAGATTGCTGTAGGAATCCCCTGTCTAAGTTTCCTCCTTCTCTCCAAGAGGACTCTTGAAGGAAAGGAGTGGCAAATGCTGCAGGTGTCTTGCAGGTGTTTAGCCCCCAGACAGTAGACACACTGAATGTGTCCATCAGTGATGGACATTTTCTGCCCACAATCTGGGCATTTTTTAAAACCCGATTTAGGATGGGATTTTTCCTTTTCATCCGACATATTTAAATAAAACAAACAGTAAATTGCAAAAGGTAAAAAATAAAATCCTTTCACTTGTAAAGATCCAGAAACACTAACCCCAATCCAGGCACTATCTATAACAATGTAACTATAGATTACAAATATAGGGCTAAAGAGGCCCACAGAAAAAAGGCCTGACTATTATAAAGATTAATGAGAGTAAATAGGGCTAAAGGCCCACACAAACAAAGAAGCCAACAAGGCACTAATTTTTAAACTATTTATAACTATTGAAACTATAGATTATATATTGAAAAGACCTAATTCTAACACACACTATTTTTTAAACAAAAAGGAAAACTTTTTATATAGACTTGCTGTTATTTTTTCCAAAAATGGTCCGAGCTAGCTGGATCACCAAGATCTCTCTTGCCGTGGCAAACTAGATCTGAGGTAATTCCAGCAGTGCATTGTGGGATAAGGGGCTTGGTCTCAAGCTACTGGCAAACCTTGAGCTTTGCTATCGGCCGTGTCAGAGCCGAGGATCGGCTCTGAACCCATCAGTGAGAATAAATGGCGAGATTTAACAACTTCAGATCTGTAGTTTCTGGTGCTTGAGAGTTACTATTAAAAATAGGCTTGAATAATACTCTAGCCTGTTTGATTTGACTTGTTTTCAGGTTAGGGAGAGAGGGAATTTTATCATCTTCCTTTTTATAACTCTAAAAACGTAAGGTATGTTTCTGTAGGGGGCAAAACATGAAAATTGTACTGTATTTCTTCAATATTTTTTTGTCGGTTGCTTGAGTTCCGATTAACTGGGAGTGTACTGTATTTTATAAGGACTGGGGATCTAAACAAATGTAGGCCTAAACAAATATAGGACTGATGGAGTGGCATTTTGGGAGATGCTGCCCCCACCCCATTAATTACCCAGAGCCAGACTACTTAACTCCCACATCTACCCAAGATACACCAGTTTACATTCTTTAAACTCCTCCATCATTATCAGCATATAACTATGAGATTGTTCTCTAGAGGATGGACTACATCAAGCAGATGCTGGCATTGCACGTCACCTTAGGCCAATTATTTCCATAGGATTTGGAATCATCCTCCACTTATTTCCAAATGTTGAATGCTCAATGAAGCTATTATATGGATGACAGGTACTCAACTACCTAATGCCATCTGTCCTGAATTTTGGATTCTTCCTATCTGTAGTGTATATAAATAACGCTATAACTCTTTTAAAATGGATTAGATTCATTGCTTTGTCCTTTACAAGACTTTTTTCCAACATTGGAAGAGATTGTCATAAGCATGGAATCTCACATTTGTCTTGAATACAAGTAAATTTATATCTTGTCATCTCCCAGAATGAATTCACCAGAATGGAAATCATGGTGGGTGGTTTTTGTTTTTTTTTTTGTTTTTTTTTACAATGTCTGTCTAGAGATTACCATATAAGCTATGATAGACACATATTCAATTTATTATTTGAGTAAATGTTGTAGGCTGGTCAACAAGCTTAGCATAAGAAATGTATTGTTTAACCTGATGATGTGTTAGATGTACATAATTATTCAAATCTAGATCAGACCTTTGTTGTATGTGATGATAGCTATTGTGATCATGAGTTACTATTGTTTACTCTTCAAAAAGTTTTTTCTGATGCGTTTCTTCTGCTGAAATTGTTATATTTTATGTGTTATTGTTCCTTTTATCTCTGTCAATTCATTATGAAATGTCAGTTAAACATATTAATAAGGAGTTTTGTTTTAAGAAAAAAGACTTTACTAATTGGAGAGGTATAGTCCTGTACTCTAGCAAGGGTAATTAACTGTCTGATCTGAATAGTCACTCTTATTTAGGATATTATTCACTGTGTGGTTCATTATTCTATTTACCCATTTAACTATGGGCATTATGGATTTAATCATATTTTTTCCTGTCACTACACATGCCGGAAGATTCCTCCATCTGCTCCCAATCTGACCACTCATTCCTTCAGGAAATGATGGCTAGCTGTCCCTCTGCATGGCAGCTCATTTGATCCTACCCGGAAATGTTAATGAAACCATTTGTTCCCCATCTGGTCAGAGATGACGGCTGTTAGGGAGTTGGAAAGGTTCATGTCCTTGAGCAATGCTCATCCTGCCAATGGGCAGCTTACTGAAATGCCTCTGCAGCATGCTTGGGAGAAGGAGGCCTACAGGATCATATACATGCTTTCCCTTTCACCAGTTCCAGACAGCACAGCTCCACATTGACAGTGCAAGCCAGCATGACCATTGTACACAGCGGATTCTCCCAGCCACATCTAAGTTTTGCCAGTGGTAACAGCCCAGTAGCCTGGTGTCAGATGCTCTGACTCACCATGCAGTTGAAGGTGTGTGTATTTTTTTCACACAGTTTGGTAAAATATTGAAGTTCCTGGCTTGAAAATTGTGGATCATTGTCAGAAAAAGAGATGGTTAGCATTTTATTTAGGGATAATTAAGATAGGCAGAATTACAGACATCCCTAATCTTTACTGCAAACTGAAAATTCAGCCCAGGACACAAAACTTATCCCCCAGTGGACTACTCTTGTGACACTTGTGCACACTGACTGGAATAGTATCCTCAAAATTCCATGATAACAACTTTTGCATTTGTGAACATATGCCAATAAGAGCACATAAGTAGGTAAAAACACTAGCAAATTCAACAAAAAACATATAGTGGAATCACAGTTCTAACTAAACACACAACATGAAAACCTGTAATACTCAGCCTTCAAAACATTAGTCCTAAAAACAAACAGAAACTACTCATGTTTCTTATCAAACATTCAAGTTCTAACCTCATATCAAAAGTTACATTATGATAATGAGAGAATAAGATAAGCCCGCTAGGTCTGCTTTTTAGTTGCATTCAGCTTCTGTCACTGCTCCTTTCCTATTTTTTTTATAACTTTTCCATCAGGCCCATTCCCTCCTGAATGTGTCTATTGATTTCCTCTCTGACAGCCACTTTTATGGTCCATTCCATGAGTCCACAACTTGATCCTTGAAGTGCTTTGCTGATTCAAGGATAGCTGATTTCTAAAATCCCTTGTCTATGTTCTTCCTCCTTTCTCCATCCAGTTCAGAACAACCCCTTCACATCTTTCTGATGAGATCTTTTGCACCCATATCATCTTCACCCACCTCTTCCAGTCTTCAGCAATAGCAGCTTTAGTTTCTCTAGCCTTTGGTCATATCATTTTCCCACCATCCTGTCACTGGACTTCTTTTATCAGCCTGACATCCATGGTTGGCCTACAGAAAGCAGAGAGAACTCAAGATTTCACCTGGTAAAGATCTTGTATAGTGGAAGCATTACCTCCTTTGTTCTGCATTCTGCCTCCTAATGATACAGCCCAGCATTATGTTGGCTACTGCCATTGCCCTCTCAGCCGGCTCATTTATTTATTATTATTTATTTATTTATTTATTTAAATTTGTTGACTGGGAGTGTCCGACTGGACGTGGGTCCATTTTCAGCGGAGGCCCGGGGAGAAAAGCTCCACAGTAAAATAAACAGACAGTAGTTACATTGGATTACATAGTGATTAACAATTTAACATAGAAATTACTTACAACATATTTACAGATGAAGAACATAGTACATCAGTAGACAACTAGAATCTTTATCTGTGAAGTACATAACAGGCATTAACAAATGTAACAATGAGAAGTTCCTGCTGTATAATAAGTACTAGGCTTATGAGCATCTGAGCTTGCTATCATCAAGGTAGTTAGTGGAAGTGAAAGAAAGGTAGTAGTTGGATGGGGTGGATGATATTAGAGTGGGAGTTGCAAGGGCATAGCCAGCATGTTTTTAGGTGCGCTTTTAATAGTTTTGAAGTTGGTGCATGATGGTACGAGGTAATTGTGGGTGGGAGTGAGTTCCATAATTTGGCTATGGAGCAAGAGCATAGTGCTTCACCAGCAGAGTTATTGGCTTTAGTGATCTGCAAGTGATTTTTGTTGCTGGATCTTAGTGGTCTGGTGGTACGATAGGGTTGGAGTAGATTCTGGAGGGATGGGACATTTAGTGGATGGTTTACTAGTTTGTGGGTGAGTGAGAGTTGATACCACTGAAGGAGGTGAGGGAGTTCAAGACAGCCCAGTTCAGCAAGTGAGAGACAGTGGTGACTACGGTAGGATGCCCCTGTGGCGAATTTTGCGATTTTGTTGTAGCAGGTCTCTAGCTTGTTTAGATCACATTGCCTTAGGTTGGTATATACTGGAGAGGCATAAAGTAGGGTGGAGATAAGGTGGGAATTTGCTATTGAAATCTTTGCTGCTTTGGTGAGAAATTGTTTATTTCTGTATAATGCTCCTAGTTTTTTCTGGACTTTTTTTATGGTCATGGATATGTGAATGTCAAATTTTAGTTTATTGTCTATTTCCACTCCTAGTAATTTGGTGTGTTCAGTTGGGTATATAGTGGTGTTGTCTTTTGCTGTGATGTTAGTGAGAGTTGTTTTGAGTATGTTTGGTGGGTTGGAAGATGAGTAGTTTAGTTTTGTTTGGGTTGAGTATTAATTGGGCATCGGATAACCATGTTTCAACAGAGGAAAAGGTTTCCTGTGTGACTTTTTGCAGTTTGGGTAGGGACTGGGCTGAGCAGATGATGGTAGAGTCATCTGCGTATTGGATGAGTGTGCCATGTTTGGTGGCAGAGGCTAGATTATTGGTGTACACAGAGAAAAGTAGGGGTCCAAGGATGGATCCTTGGGGAACCCCTATGGAGACAGGTAGTTGGGGAGATATGTCATTCTGCCATACAACTGATTGTTGGTGGTCAGACAGGTAACTCTGAAACCAGTTGGTGACTGATTGTGAGAAGGATAGGTTATTGAGGGCAGAGATAAGTTGTTTGTGTGGGACCATGTCAAATGCTTTAGATAGGTCTAGGAAAGTAGCAGAGGAGAGATAGCCATTGTTTTTATGCTGAAGGATAGTGTTAGTAAAGGAGAGTAAGGCAGTGGTGGTGCTATGGTTTGGTCGGAAACCATGCTGAGTACTGGAAAGGAGGTTGTTAGTAAGGAGGTAGTGTGAGACCTGAGAGTGTATGCATCTCTCTAGTATTTTGGAGAGTGGAGAGAGAATAGCTATGGGGCGGTAATTGGTTACTTCTGCAGAGGGTCCGCCTTTGTGGAGGGGAATTATATGTGAGACTTTCCACAATGTGGGAACGTAACTTTCTGACGGAGATCGGTTAATCAAGATGGATACTGGGTAGGCCAGCGCATCAGCTGCAATTTGTAGGTATTCACTTGGGAGGTTGTCTGCTGCTAATTTGGTGGGTTTAAGTTTAGTTAAGAGTTTTTTTATGTTGGAGGTAGGTACAGGAGAAAAAGAGAAGGCAGTGGAGAGATTACTAGTTGAAGGTGTGGGTTGGAGGGGAGGGGGGTTGTGTTGTTTAGCTAGTGATAGTATGGTTTGGGTGAAGTGTGTGTTGAATGAGGTAGCAATATTTTCTGAGGAGTGAGGGATGTTAGGGGGAGGGGTACTGACTTTACCTGGGTGGAGGATGGAGTTTATGGAGGACCAGAATTGTTTGGGGCTGTGTTGTGAGGAGTCTAGGGCAGACTGGTAGTATTGGAATTTGTCCCGTTTTATTAGCTTTTGACTCTATTGCGTAGTTCTAGGAATTTCTGTCTAGCTGCGGGGGTTTTGGTTTTGCGCCAGTGCTCCTAGGCTTTATCCCTGTTTTTCATTTTCTGACTTAGTGGATTTCTGTAGCCATGGGGAGGGTTGTGCTTTGGTTCTGGAAAATCTTATGGGGGCATGGTAATTAAGGATGTTCAGGAAGGTAGTATTAAAAGATTCAACTGCGTCATCTAGACTGAGGTACTTTAGAGCATGCCAGTTACATTCTTTGAGGGATGAGATGAATGTGAGTGGGTTAAAGTTTATTTTTTACGTATTTGACGATAGATGACAGGTTTAGCTTGGTACAGGTATTTTTTGAGTAGGAATGTTGGGGAGTGATCACTGAGGCTATCTGATAAGCAGCCTGTTATATATGACTGGGGGTTCTTACTGACTAGTATCCAATCCAGGGTAGAGTGCTTACTGGAGTTTTTATTTATCCTTGTTGGTGACTGGACTAGTTGGGTGAAGCCATGAAGGTGTACATGATGGGTTGGATTGTTGCCAGAACAGGATTGCCAGTCAATATTGAAATCACCTAAGATGATAGTTTCTTGGGGGAGATGGTGGTCCCATTCAGTGTGATTAACACTCCTAGATCCTTTTCATGCTCAGATGCCATCAGTTTCACTCCCCTGACTGTTACTTTATATTAGGGCTGCCATGGACCAGATACAATACTTAATATTTATGTGCATTGAACCTCAACTTTCATCTTTTGGTCCACTTGGTCTGCCTTTCTAAAGCCTTCCATAAATGTATAACCATTCGTGTACTATGGTCTTCTACATTCTTTTATCAGTGAAGACAATGATTATGTTGTGTATTCTCTCAGATAGTTTTGAACTAAGCAAATTGTAGAGCACCAGGATGATGACAAGCATCTATGGTTCTTAACTCGTCACTTTCCTTATTCACAACATTGTCCCTTTTGCCACAGTCTTTACTGACCTATCATTTAACCATGCAGAAAAACAATTCCTTAGTCTTAACTCTACCCCTAATCCTTCTTACACATGCCAGAGTCAAAGGCCTTTCTGAATCCACCTAGCTATTGGTATTCTCTTTCAATGTCTCCTGCAGTCCAGTCATCCTACTATATCACATGAGATTGACAGCTATTTCTGGCCATGAACCCATGCTGCCCCCCACATCCCACGTTGTTGTCCTTAGTGAAAGTAGCCAGCCTTTCCCCTTAAGATTCCCTCCTTCACTTTACTTGCTACTGTGCTTAGGTAACAGACTTGTAGCCTAGGATTTTTCCTTCTTTAGACATGGGTACTACAGCTGCTATCGCCCAGCTGTCAGGTACTTCAACAGAGGTCGCAGTGCTTGGATGAAAATCACAGCACCCTTGCTAGATTCTTGAAGACCTTGGAAGAAGCCCTTCTGATCCCTGTGCTTCATCATCCCTTGGAGACATCAGTTTTTTCACTGTTCTCCACACTCTGCCCTGCCTTCCTTCCTCCCGGCATGTTACCCTCCGCTTGGTTTCTTTTGTGAAGATTGAAGCAAAGTACTCATTCAGTGCCTCTGCTTTTTTCTCACTCTTCCACTACCCCCCCCCCCCCAATCTTTGCTCAGCCATGCCAGGTCTGTCACTTTTTTCCTTCTTTCTAGCATGTACCTAAAAAGGCATTGTTCTCTCTCTGGACCCTTTCTGTCAGCTTCTTTTCAGCTTATACATTTTCTCCTCTCACATCATTTGCTGCCCTTCTTGTACTACACATCCCCCACCTCTATATGCCCTGTCATTTGTCATAATTGCTAGACTCTTTATTCACATTAGCCTTCTCCTCCTTTTGCCTTTTTTGCCACTTCTACAGATCTATGTGTATACCGAAAAGAATTATTAAAATATTCTATAACTACATCAGAAAATGAAAGCAAAAACTTGAAGTACTATCTTATTAGTGAACAATGAAGAAAATACCCAGCCACTGGACATAGCAAATGTACTTACAGAAAAAAATGTGTGAAAACTTCAAAATAGTTCTGAAGATGTCTTCATTAAGGTGAAAGTGCTAAACTGCTCTGAGTAAAATCAGTCCTTCAGATGTGAACTACGTCTAGTTTTGGAAATCACACAATTTCAAAATGAGCACTAATATGTGAATAGCATTGTCACCTCACACCAAGAGGTTCTCTGGCTCAGTTCTCAGCTGAGGTGCCCTCTGTGTAGAGTATGTATGTCCCCCCTGTGTTCCCATGGGTTTCATCTGAGTTTTCTCCCATACTGCGAAGACATGCAGCACGTGGATTGAACACTCTAAACTAGCCATAGATGTGAGTGTGCATGCAAGTGTATAGTACGGAAGAACAGCAGTGGCAGGGCTAGTCAGCCAGTGTTATCAACCTTGGCTCTAGATTACTGCCACTGTTGAAGCGACACCCTGACCCCATGTGCAAAAATGGGAAAAGGGGTTGTGTATGGACAGGAAGATGGATGTGTAAATGCTACATAGAAGGAAGGACACACCCTTCATATTGCTATAGATATAACTACTGCCATAGGGAAAATGAAAAAAAAATGCAGTTTCATGGGACCACACAACATAATTGCTCTTTTTTGTATTGAATCAAGGAAAATCAACCTAAGCCCGTATTGAACATTTTAAACAAAATGCTAGCAGATGGACTTATTTATGATCTATGACATTACCTAGAATGGTCTAAGGTGAGAAAGGCTCATTGAACCTAAACCACTCCTTTTTTTGTCCTGCTTTACTCTGCGATAGTTATTTCACTGCACTAGCTTGGTGAATTTTTGCATTGGATTTTATTTGCATTTTGTACACTCTTGCTGTGGATAGCACCAAGTGCTTTTTGACTTGGTTTGATTACTAGCTATAGGGCTACCATTTCATGAAAGCAGCCATATCAGATCTAAACAAATTTAGACTCAACAGTCTCACAATTACAGTATGCAATGAACATGGAGACAGTCATAATGAAGTTTATCTGAAATGGTTGGCACCAACTTCTGATAGCTGTGGAGTAGTATGGGTTTGTTAAGAGGAAATCTCTCCTTTTAAATCCTGTGGTATTTTTGAATAGGTAGCAGAAGAACTTGATGTAGGGCTGACAGTGCATGCTACTTATCTCGACTTTGCTAGGGCATTCATCACTATTCCACATAAGGGAATAACCGACACTGTTGAAATGAAAATTACATGCCAATCCAAATATAATTCAATGCATACAAACACTTGTTAAGCAACATAGTGCAACAAATTATGATGCAGGTTACAAGTCCATTCCAACAGTTACCAACAATGTCCCTCACAGCTCTGTACTGGGGCAAATTATTTTTGTATTGTTTATCTGTGACATAAGTGGGAAACTGCCACCAGATAGTTATAGTAAACCTGGGTAACATAATTACTTCAATAAAAGGTGATGGATGTCTCCAAAATGGTCTGCAAAAATGCATACCTTGTATAATAGTTGTTACCACACTTTTAATATCAGTAAATGTAGCATCATGCACATTTACAAAAAGGCATAAAGTATTACTACAAATGAAATGGCCAAATCATAAATTACACCATAATTAAGGATCTAGGCATCATGGCAAACAATTTAAACTTTGACCCACATAAGTGAGAAAAGTATACTCTTTGGATTCTAAAGGATATATTATTACCAACAAGCCAAAGGTTTTAAAGCCACTAGAGAACAACCAAGATGAGAACAAAAAAAGTGGGAAGCTGAAGGAAGACTATACAAAAATATTGATGAAAATGTTTTATTGATATTCATGCATGTTTTGCTTTTAATTATTTTTAAACATTTTAATAGATTTAAGTGTTTCTATTCATTTTTGATGATATTGCACATGTTTTGTGTATCTCCTGCATTTTGGGATTATTTAAGGGCATACTTAGAACTGTTATAATCTCTGAAGTCCTGATTATATGTTGAGTAGTTTGTCATTTGGTAGCATTCAAGATATTGAGCCAAGAAAGTGATGGGTTGCCTTGTGATCTTACAATTTTATTACAGCAGCTTGATAGATATGTTCCTACATCAAATGTAGTCAATGAAGACTATGACTGTTACACTTCTTGTTCTGCCAATGGAATATGTCCAGATTTTGGCCCCTTGGTACCTGTGATTAACAAAGGAGACAGAAGGAACACTAAACTTCCATATTTGAATGCTTGGTTTAGTTCACCAGATTTCAAAATCAATGAGACTGAGGACTTAAGATAAATAGGGTTGTTGGTTGTCCAACTGACTTTGAGACCAAGCTTTTAAAATATAGAAATTTACAGATGGACAACTCATTCCTTTCTGAAAGTATTTATTATACATGTACCCAATGGATCAAGATTTTGGAACTTTCCAGTGGGTGTGGAACTGAACTTGGTCTTACATACTGAACGGATAGCATTACTTGATTGTGACAGTTTTGATCTTATAAAACTCATTATCAAAGATGAAGAGCACAAGCTTGTTAAATAGGACAAGGAGATCAAAGTGTTGAATGATAATATGCAGAGGAATCGGTTATATTCATCATACCAAATGGATTATGGATGTATATGGTACTTTTGATAGAACCGATAGGCTTGTTATGCAAAACAAAGTTCACAAGCCCAAGAAATTGCTTAGAGATAAGATGGGCTATCAGGGTAAGCAGGCATATCACTCCCTGGCTGCCTCTCAAATTCCATCCCTTCAACATCAGATCACACTACTTTGGCAGTTGGCATGTCAAAGAGTACAATAGATGAGATGGAGTTTCTGTTACATGCATTGTTTTATTTGAAAGATGTTTCCACCCAAAGATCAGAGAGAATGGCCAGCAGGACCAACACACTCACAGATTCCAACAACTAATTACAAGCATCAACAGTGAAGGGACAGAGGGAGAGGCTGGAAGAGATGATCCCCTCTGAGAATACTGAACTGACAATGTCAACAGATAATGAATTTAACATTTTCAATCTGAGTTCCACTGTGATCAATGAAGGGCAATATGATTTACTATGTAAAGGCTTTTCCTTTGTCATTTTAAGACAGACATATCAAGTATTTTGATATATCTTGGATTGTATATTCAGATGTTAAAACTGAACTTGTATTTTGACAGTAGAATTTCAGGTGATCCTATGGTACTGGGTTTTAAAAGGAGTTTTTGTTCTACCACCCCATCCAATTATTAGGGTATTTCAGGCTTATTGTGAAGACAAATTTAGAACCTTTGTGCTTCTTGTCAACACAGTAGTCTACTCTAGAAAAATGTTTGATATTTTAAACAACACCAATACGTATGATACAGTTTCTAAAAGTGAAGTCAACATCACCTATGCAAGGACGGACTAACTGCTTTTTAATTTACTGCCACAGGCAGGTATCCCCAAATAAACATATAATTCTTTACTAGTGGACAGCCTTGTTATACCGACAGTTTTCTCAATTCCAAAATTCACAAAAGTATTGACGACTACCCCATTTAAAACCGATTGTTGCAGCCAAAAATTTTAAGACAGAACCATAAGCAGTTTGTTGACAAAGTAAAAAGTTATTGAAAATTTTTCTTTGTGTTGTGTGACTCTTGGCATTTATTACAAAATGTTAATAGTGTTTTATCTAGTGTGGAAGGATTAGTACAGCAGATGTTAATCTTTTTTTCCATCATTCCCCATGACAATGATCTGGCATATTTTTCAGAAATATTAAGTGAACTGTGGTCTTTTGACAATAATGACATTATGGTAATCTGTGATCTTTTGAAAATTGTAATGAAGAACAACTATGCCTATTTTGAGGGTGAGTATTTTCATCAGATCTCCAGTGAGGCCATGGGTGCCTCATGTGTACCCATTTACGCCTATTTGGTTTTAGCCTGCTGGGAGACAAATTATGTATTGCCCTCCCAGTATTACAGGTTTATCCAAGTTTATTATAGATTTTTGGATGATATTTTCATTATTTGGAAAGGTAAAATTGATAAATTTTTAAAATGTATCGATTATTTACAGGGAACAGGTTGAATTTTTAAAATGTACATATCACTATGATTATAATAAAATTGATAATCTTGATGTTACATTATATAAGGAAGGATTCAAGAGATGTTTCACTTCTATGGTTTACCTTAAGGAAACCTGTTCTAATTCTTACCTGCATTATGAGAGTTGTCGTCCATTTTTACAGAAGAAAAATATATTTAAAAGGCAAACGGTCCAGTTAATAAGATTAATTGGTGATGACAGAATTTTAACACAGGAACTGGATTATTTGGTCATTATTTATTGTTAAAAGTCATCTGGTAGATCTGTTAGAAAATATTAAAGAGGAGATACTGCAGGGGAGAACGACAAAATGTTCCCCTATCTGGGGAAGAAACTTGGATAGCCCCTTGGTTAAGAATAATATATTATCAAACAAAAAAATGGGTATGGTTATAACTTTCAATAATGATTAGCTAGCAATATTTTCCTCCCCCATTCCAAAGCCATGCAGTAGGTGGACTGGACACTGGCCATAGACGTGAGTGAGCATGCAAGTGTTTGGTATGGAAGAATATCAGTGGCAGGGCTTGCTATCCAGTGGTATCAATCTTGGCTCTAGATGATTGTCACTGTGGAAGTGACACCCTGACCCCATGTGCAAAAAGGGAAAAGGGGCTGTGTGTAATAAATAAATAAAGGTACTCAGAATTTTGTTGGTAACTCCTGATATAAACTCTATCTTTATAGTTACTCCAAATGAATATGGAATAGAGGCTATTCGAGAGTTTGAGTTTGAATACTGATATGCCAGCAAGAAAAATAGGAAACATCTGTGAAATAATTGATAACATTCTTACAAATAGCATCTTTTTATTTGATGGTAACCCATATCTGCAAATTTCGGGGGTGGCCATGGGTACTCCCATGGCCAATACTTATGCAAATCTTGTTCTTAATCAGTGGGAGAATACGCGTGTGTATAATGGAGGATTTCAGAACTCAAATCTATTTTATAAAAGATTTGCAGATGACTGCTTACTTCTATGGAAAGGGCAAATAGAAGAGCTGCAGGAATTTATTACCACCTTGGAAGATACCACTGATTTTTTATGATTTAAATTAAATTATTCAAGCACAAATATAGCCTATTTGGATGTCAACTTAGACTTAGTTGAAGATTAACTACATACAAACGTACATAAGAAATCAGTACATGCAAACAGATATACACATAGATGTAGTATGATTGCCCCCCATACTTTTAAATGTATTGTCAAAAGTCAACTTTGTAGGGTAAACAGGTTAAATACAAATGAACAAACATATGTTAGTCAGCTTGATGATATGATGGGAGAGTTTATAGAAAGGGGGTATAATAAGGAAAATATTGTTAAAATTGCAAATGAAGTCTCTGAGTGCAGACCAAATTATATGGCACCATATTATAGTGGAGCAAATTCTATTCAGGGTATAGATGAAAAGGAAAATGGTAAAATAAGATATGTGACCACCTTTAATACCAGGACAAGGGAGATAGAGTATTACATGGAAGAACTGGAATATCCTTTGATCTATGCCTGAACTGAAGCAAGTAATCACAGAAAGGCCTCATTTTGCATATAGAAATGAGAAAAATCTAAAGCAGAGGTTATGTTTTAAAGACCTTAATTACAAGTAATAAGGTGAACATTATTAATAAGCAGGGAACTTTTCCATGTTTGAATTGTAGCTGCTGTATGGATGTCATTAATGACATCCAGTTCCACCACCCTCGGACTAAATATGTATATAGGTTTGATTGTTATGCCACTTGTTATAAAGCACAAATAGTACATTTGGCTACATGCGTAAAATGTCCCTCTTTTTATGTGGGGAAAAAGTAATAGACGATTAAAGGACCAAATAATTGAACATAAATCAGAGATTAGAAGGGGCATTCAGTCAAATGCACTAGCTGAACATATAGCTGAGTAGTCTTGAGCATACTTTTAAGTTTAGTGTTGTTAAAGTAGTTGATAAGAGTATGGGGGGGCATGAATAATATGCTTGAAAATGTTGAATATTCTTGGATTGTAAGGTTACAGGCAGATGTCTGTCCTGGTATAAACAATGCAGTAAGTTTGAAATCAGTTTTAAATAAGAAGCAACAGAAGTTGAATTGATTGTTTTAATTAAGACAGTTTTATGTGTTTTATTGGCTGGCTGTGTCACGTGGTTTTTACTACTTTAAGTTAAGCGTGTTGTTCATTGGTTGGTACTAGGCTATCAGCCCTAGAGCCTATACAAGCCTAGCCATAACAATTCCCTGGCTATTTCTTCCCACAATATTTACTTCCCTGGACCCCTGTCTAGCAGGGCGACTGACGTGATCCCGGGGTGAATTTCCTTTCTCCCATCCAATCGTCAAGGTTCCTTTTGAAGAGGGCCAAAGAGGCACTCTGCTTGACATATATGGGCAATCTATCCCAGAATCTGGGGAGTCTCTGGGTCAGGAACCTATCCCTCCAGCATGTTTTGTTTATTGTGATGACAAGGTTTAGATCCCTGGAGTGTGTGGCTCTGAGGGATTGGGATTTCTTTAAGTGTAGCATGTCCAACAGCTCTGGGTTTGACATGGCCTTGTATGTTACGCAGAGATCGCCTCTGAGTAGCTGATATGCGACAGAGTATAGCTGGAGTTTTTTTTAAGGCAGTCAGTGTAGGGCATCTGCTTTAGGCCTGTGATTCTTTTAGTGAGGTATTTCTGCGGCCTTTCCAGTCATTGCAGATGTCTTTAGAGGTACATACCAAACGGGGCGTTGTATTCTATAATGGGTCTAATGAGTACAGTGGGACAATGACCTCCTTTTTTTTTGGATGAAAAGCCCTTCGTGATGAGGTGTGCTGCATAGAAGGATTTCCTGACTGTTGCGGCGATGTGGTTATCGAAGGTGAGACCACTGTCCACCTGTTTCCCTAAGTTTCTTATCACACTTTCGGTGTTTAGTGTACTGCCAACTATATGGTAATTCACGGGTACATGTTTTTTCCCAAAGGGGATAACTGTACATTTCTTAGCATTGAGCTTGAGCCCATAGCTCTGGCACCAAGCATCTGTTTCTGTAAGGCCCTTTTGTAGAGTATCCACATCATTTGGGGATTCAGTAATGGCTCCCAGTTTGCAGTCATCTTAGAACTTTGTTAGCAAGAGTCCCTTAGTGTTGGCCTGTACTTCAGAGAAGTAGATGCCAAACAAGAGCGGTCCCAGGACTGAACCCTGAGGTACTCCACTTGTCACTTGTCTGGAGCTGGATTTGGAGTCTGCTACTTTTACAGTGTGGGTTCTATCAGTAAACCAGTTAGCAACCCATTGGGTGACATAGGGATTAATGCCCAGCTTAGTAAGTTTATCTATGATTCCAGAGTGGGGGATGGTGTCAAAGGCCTTGGCAAGGTCTAGATAGGCTGTGTGGACCACCTTACCCTTGTCCATGGCTCTGGAGACTGATTCCAGGAAGTCAATCAGGTTCAGGAGACAAGATCGGCCTTTCACAAACCCAAACTGGGTTGTTTGAGCACTGAGGAAAGGGAAACCAGAAAGCTTTGCTATCTCATCTTTGTTGTTGTTTTATATTTTTAATTAAAAGTACAGAACGTTTCTGTGACTCCTTTTCTTGTTCATGGATTTCTTGTATTGGACACAGTTAACTGCAGTGTTCTTACATTTGTTCATAAAGGTGTGGCCAGGCACAGGGTTGGCTGTGTTATTTACCAGTTTGCTGAAATAACAGTGCCAATCTGTTGCTTTGCCTAGTGACTGTGAAGTAAGCTTTTAAGCTTATAAGAATAAATTTAAATGTTTTATATAGATAAACATTATTTTATTGGCAACATCTGAATGCGATTGGTCTAGTAGTTGATATTAACATAGGTTTATTTATAAAAAAAATAAATATTTCCTTTGTTCTATTCCTACTGCAGTTCAAAATACAGTTGTGTAAGTTGCATTTACTCATTACAGTGCATGTTTGAATTCCTCACTGCTGCAATAGCCTTTAAACTATCCAAGTTTGTTTTTCCTGCCTAGGAAACAACAGCAGCAGACCAGCTTCAAAAACCCTGCCCCCCCCACCACCACCACCACCATACCTTCACTCTGACTACTGGTTGGCTAGGTAAATCAGCAATCAGAGTGAATATTTCTTGATTTTCTTGACTATAAAGGTAGAGAAAAGCTTAACAATCCTTAATCAAGCAATGCAAAATAATAAGGAATGTAGACACTCAAAATCCTACTTTATAGTGTAACTCTAACTATATACAACAGAAGGGGGGTGGATGGTGGGAGCAGCTACTGCAGCACTGAGGAATTCAAACATCTACTGTTATGGGAAGTGCAACTTACACAACTGCACTATATTCATCATTCCTGCTGCTGTAGTAGCCTTCAGGCTATATGGATTGATTACCAAAGACCACCCAGCCTGAGAGGGAAGTATAAGGATCGAGGTACTCCTGGAGAATAGTCCTTGAAATGGAATCCAATTTGTAATGCTTTGGAACGCAGAGATTACAGAGGACCATGTAGCTGCCACTAGAATGGTTCTAGAGTCTATCGCTTTCCAGTACGCCCTCGAAGAAGACAAGTCTCTAATTGAATGTGCCTTTATACTGACTGGAAACTGATTTGTCATGGCAGGAATAACAAAAAGGCAATAGCTGAGGACAACCACGTATTTAGACACATCCTGTCCCTTCTTTGTCCCTTGATAAGAAGTAAATAGCTAATCAGCTTTTCTAAAAGACTGTAAAGATAGCACTTGAGCTGTCTATGAACATCCAGAATATGCAGAATTTTCTCTCTGGTTTTTAGGTTCTGGGTAAAAATGAGGAGATTGTGGCTTGACTCAAAGTAAGCTCTGCAAACCACTATGGGCATGAATGAGGGGTTTGTTCTTAGAGACCCTAGCCCTGTAGAAAAACAGATAGGGCTCAGCCACAAGGAGAACTTGAAACTCGGGTACTCTTCTTGCAGATGTCAGAACAGTTTTGTAAGCAAAGAACCTTAAATCAGCTTGATGGGCAGGTTCAAAAGGTGATATTGCCAGTTTCTCCAGCACAAAGATGAAATTGCAGGGAGAGGCAACCTGTTTACGAGGAAGTCTCAGGTGTAAAACTCTGTTCAGAAACTACAAACAGAAAAGAAAGAGGAGGATCCATAGGCAGACATGCTGAAATGGCCACAAGATGGACCTTTATAACACAGGCCAGAGGAAAGTGACTCTCACAAATATTTGATCATCAGTGATACAAAATCCCTGATGGGCTCCAAGTTATTGGCTAGACATAAACTAGAAAACTGCATCAATTTACCAGTGCTGAATGTTCTAGTAACAGGCTTTCCTGTAGCTTTAGTACCTCATGAAATAAATGAATAAAATGTATTAAAATTGAATCCTCCAGGCAGACAGCTGAAGCTGATTGAGAATGGGGTGTATCAAACTTTCCATGTCTTATGTGAATAGATTTCTTTTGTGAGGGAAATTGTGGTAATTGCTGTTTGCCAATTCTACAATAAGGGAGAACCAATGTTGCCTGGGCCAAAAGAGGTTCACCACAGTGATTTTTGGGGCATCCTTTTGAAACTTTAGAATTATCCTAGATATCAATGAAAAGGGATAAAGCAACATTCCCTTCCAAGGGAATGAAAATGCATCTGTTTTCCAGGCTTGATTGCAAGGAGCCCTGGAGAAAATGTATTTAGTTGTCTGTTTTGAAAGGAGGCTAAAGGTTTTATTTGAGGTGTTCCTCACATCTGGATCAGTTCCTGGAATATCCCTTTATTCAACTTCCATTTGTGAGGGTCTGTCCTGGTCCTACACAGCTTCTCTGACACTGTTTTGCTCTGACAGAATGTAAGATGCTTGGAGGTTTAAGAAGTGTTGTTGAATGAACTCACAAGCCATCATAGCCAGCCTGCTTAGGGGTGTGTACTTGTACCTCACAACTGTGGTACTGTTTGCAATCACTTGAAGAGGTACTGGGGACCATATTTGATGGATAGACTTCAGGCATAGATCACAGCCAGCATCTTCTTTATTTCAGTATGCTTTGGTTTGTCTGAAAGAGTCCACAGGACTTGCACTTTTGTCCCTCCATGGAAACTCCCCAAGCACAATCTGCTGCTTCTGTGGTGAGAGGGTATTGGGGTCTGAGGAAAAAAAAGGTATTGAATTTGTTTGCTCCACCAATGCAGTAACCTTTTTAAAAAGGCCAACACTAGAATTTGATACTCCAGGGAATACAAATGCTGGGTCCATGTGTTATTTAGAAACCATTGCACTGTTCTCATGTGTAACCTGACTAAAGAAATCAAAAGAATCACTGAAACTATGAATTCCAGTATCCTGATACATTCTCTTCCAGAAGTCAGATATTGATTGGAAAAATATAGGAAAGATTTGGGATAAAAATCCAACTCCTCTTGTGAAAAACACCTTTTAAAGAGAAGCATCCAGAAGGCAGCCCAGAAACACAATTCTGAGAGGTTGGATCAAGGAGGATTTTGTATTGTATGTCTGGAAGCCCATATTGGTCAAAAGAAATGTAACCCAAGTAATGACTGTTGACATCTGGATAAAGACTGCAAAGATAAGACAGTCATCTAAATAAGGAAAAATATAAATGCCATTTAGTCTGCAATAAGCTACAACTGGAGTTATGCATTTTGTGATCACCCTTGGAGCTGTAGATACACCAAAGGGTAATGCAGTGGTCTGATAATGTTACCCAGATATAGTGAACCTTCAAAATTTCCTGAAGCCTGTCGCTATGGGAATATAGTAATGGGCATATTTTAAATCCAGTGTTACCACATAACCCATGGGAGGAATGAGGGATGACAGGTTCTGTAAGGCCAACTTTTTGAATTTTGATACTTTCACATATAGATTTAGAGATGAAAGCTCTAGTGTTGGTCTCCAAGAGGCCTCTCTCTTTGGTACCAGAAACATTCTAGAAAAGAAGTCTTTGCTCTTTTACTTGCAGGCACTGCTTCTATAACTCCTTGGGGAGTAAAGACTGAAGAACCTGGGAAATAAATTTGGTTTGGTTCAGAAGATGAGGAGGAATTCCCCTGAAAGGAGTTTTGCATATCCAGTGCCATCTGTAATCCTCTTGCACCACTTTTAACTCCCAGGAATATTTTGACAAAGGTGGGAGTGTTGTGATCCAGTTTGTGGACATATTTCAAAAGATATTAGCCAGAGGATAAGGAGGGGTGAAAGAATTCTAGCATAGTCATTCTGTACTGTTGGTCTGTCCATTTTTATGAAATGATCTATCTTATTATTTGTTTATAGCCCTCTCCTTTAAGCACCTTGTTTGCCAGAAAAAGGCAGTTTTTGCTTATTTAGCTTTTTTTATAATAATTGAATTGCGGTATATGAAAAAATCTTAGAAACTCCCTGAATCAATTTCCCCCTTTCATCATATTGTCTGTAAAACTGGGTAGCAGAAGAGCCAAACAATATTTTGTTATCTAAAGCAGAATATAAGATTTAAGACTTTACCTCATCAGCAAACCGCTGGTTACATATTCAAGCATATAATCTCATCACCGTAGCAGTAGCAATGGCCCTAGACACTGTATCTGCACAATCAGACACAATCTTAAAAGCATGTTTTGGTACCTGGGGCAAGGTAGAAATAGTGTGGTTTAAAAAAATACCTTTCTTCCCTCAAACTGACCATATGACAAAGCATAAGCTTACATGTATATGCCATGTAATTCAGAATTCTGAAGGCTAATGTGAAAGAAGAAAATATTCTATTACCTATGCAGACATCTTGTTTTGTTTGTCACCTGGAGAAGGATTTGTGTAAAGGACCAACCTGTTTCCATTATGAGATGCAACTGAAATTGCTGCTGGACTAGATCTAAGGAGACAGCAAAGAAATGTATTAACCTGAGATACCTTTTACAGCTTATCTGTTTTTTAGGGATTGATCGCTGAATATCAAGATGATTACAGGAAGCAGCCAACACAATCCAGGGCTGGATAGGAGTTAGGTATATCCATTTGTAACATATTATTGTGGAGAGAAATTAGGTATATCCATTTGTAACACATTGTTGTATCTCCTTGGTTCAGGCAAAATGTCTATTTGTTGCTATAAAATACCTCATATTCATCCTGGCTATGATCTGATTAAAAGAAAATTCCTCCAAAGGAAGGTATGAATTATCATTGTCCTCCCAATAAGAGAGGTGGGCTTGGGAATCTGTTGGATAAGAAGCCCTATCTCTGTGAAAGTCAGAATCATAAGACCCTGTTACCACAAGAATTCATTTACAGGGGCTGCCCAATTGCAATGGCTTCTATGATCCTGTATTCCTTGCAAAGGTAAGAATTTCGTCTTTTTTAACTGTAATTACTTCTTCAGATGAACAATGCTTAATGTTTTTTTTTTCTTTGTAGGAGTTCCAGAGAAAGAAGACCAACTCGAAGGAGGGCTGTCAGATCTATTTCTAAGGTTTTTCAGTCAGACATCAGTCACTGCAAGGGAATACCTCAGGATTTTGGGTTTCATGTCATTTACGATTCTCATGATACTCTTGGCAAGACTCCACATGAGAAAGATTCATTGGTATCTAGAATTATTTTGGACCCAGCATCAACACCCTTTATCTTTTTAAATCCCAGTTATGTTTTTTTTTTGTTTTTTTCAGAAGAGAAATCTTTTGATGGAACAAACGGATATATTTAAATCAAGGTCTCCTTTTCTCCCGCCCTGCTCCAAAGTAGTTAGTCACCACATACACTTTGGACTTTTCTTAGGGAGCAGTTTCAAGAGGTAAACAAGTGCAGGGATGTGGGACACCAAGGACAGATGCAAGCACATAAATATCCAAGGAGGTGGTTGCCCTGATCAAGGCACTCAACTCTCTGAACCATCTTTAGTCGGACTTCTTCAAGTGGTTACAGACAATACCAGAGTCATGCGGTATATCAATAAGCAAGGAGGAAGCAGGTTGTACCCCTTTTACAGACTAGCCATGTTAGCTTGGAATATAACTTCACAGCACAGTCTCACACTACAAGCATTCTACATTCCATCAGAGCAAAACTGTGCGTCACACAAGCTGACCAAGGTTAGAGCAAATCCTCACAAATAAAAATTAGATTGGGGGGCTTCTAAGATTTGATTCGTCTGTGGGGAGTTCCTCAAGTGGACCTCTGTCTCCTCTCTGAACAGTCAACTGCCAAAATTATTTTTCTGGACTTCATGCCAGAGGGGCTGTCAGGCAGATGCTTTTTCTTTTCCTTGAACAAGAATGTTCCTGTATGCTTTTCTATCTTTTCCATTAATATCCACGGTACAGCTGAAGATTCAGAAGGAATCCTCCAAGATCCTTGTGGTGACTCCCTTTGGGCCCAGGCAGCTGTGGTTCTCCCTTCTTTTGGAAATGACCAGGGTAATTACTACAAGCTTCCTCACAGACTGGATCTACTCACACAAGAACAGGGGCATTTTATACACCTTGGCATCAAACATCAATCATCTTCAACTGACTGACTGGATGATATGGTCTTAATTCCTTTTAGGCACCTGTTTACTGAGGACATGCAGCAGGTAGTAATGGAAGCAAGAATGCCTGCTACTAGAAAATCATATATTAGCAAAGGGAAAAGTTTTTCTAGTTGGTGTCAACAACATAACCTGCACTCATTTAGGGCTAGTTACTCTCTGGTTTTACAATATTTGTGTGAGTTACTATCCTATGGCCTTTCTTATTCCTCTGTCAAGGTTCATTTATTGTCCATTTCAGCATGTCTGCCCATGGATCCTCCTCTTTCAATGCAGTCTCATGTAAAAATGTTCTTAAAAAATTTACATAAGAGAACTCCAAGAAAACCAGAGGCACCTCCTTGGGATCTTAATTTTTACATTTGAGAAGTTAACACTTGCTCAATTTGAACCAGCTGATCTGGTTGACTTGAGGTCTGTATCATTGAAAGTAGTTTTACTGATTTTTCTAACCTCTGTAAGAAGGGTACCTGAGCTGTAAGCTCATGTGGTGAGTCACCCCTATCCCATTTTCCATAGGGACAGGGTTTCTTTGAGACTTATCCTTCTTTTATGCCTAAAGTATTATCCAAGTTTACTTTAAGCCAAAGTATCCATCAACTTGTTTTCTTTACAATACCTACAAATGAGGGCAAAAGGATAGTATAAACCTTGGATGTCTACAGACAACTCGGGTACTATCTTAACAGAACTAAATCTTTCAGATCTTCAGATCAATTGTTCAATTTTTGTGAAGGTAAGAAGATAGGTCAACCTGTATCAAAAGAGACTATTTCCAAATGGTTGTCTAAGGTTATTACCTTTTGTTATATTCACCATAGCATAACTGTTCCAGATAGTGTCAAGGCAACTCTACTCATCAATGGCTTTTTGGAAAGGGATGAATTCTAGAAGTATTCTACAAGCTGCAACCTGGTCCTTGCACATACTTGTAGAAAGCATTATAAACTTAATTCCTTCTCTAGGTATGGATAAAGCCTTGCTACAATCATTCTCCAGGGGCTCCTGGACTCTACTACATCTAACTACATTTTGGAGGTTGAAGGAGAAATATACCCATATATAGTTAAGGATACTGCAGCAGCAATCAATATAATAAACACAGTACAGCTTTGACAACTAGGAGTAATTAACCTCAGTCAAAAGAGGATATATGTTTTAACTACTTAATGATTTTTTTTTTGTTCTTGCAGATAATGGCATCCTTAAAGGAAATGATGGCTTGTTGGGATAATATTTCATCACAAAAAAACTTTTTTTTTTCAAAAGTTAGCTAATGGTGGGCAACAGGTCGTTGCAACTTCTAAATCTAAGAGAAGTATTGCAGCCACCAGCCTGTGTGGAAGGGAGCAGCAGTTCATCTTAGAAACTAAGGCACAGGGCATGCAAGAATATTTCAGAAGTAAAGAATACCAATCCTAACCTAGTCTACCATGAAGATGTGCAGTTTCAGCAGGAGCAGGTAATGATGTGCAGGATTTGGAGGGAAGTTTTGGTCATGATCTATTAGAGGAAGAGTACCTTGCTGAATTTTTAGACATGTTGTCAGCGGGCAGGAGGTCAAAGATTTTTGATTTTATAGTAGAGAAGGGTTTGGATCCTCCCCAGCAGCAAGGTGTACTGAAAAAAGATGCATAAGTCCCTTTGCTAGGGACAAGCACTGTTACAATCTTTTCACACTTACCCTATGGCATGATCCCCTGGTGTCATCCAATCAGGTTTTACAGCCAGCAGAGTTTCCCCCCTCATTTGGGCACATATTGTACACAAATCATATTCCACCAGCCATTAAGAATAAGATTTTAAAAGGTGAATATGTGGATGTTTTTGATTTGGTGGATGAAGATGGCATCCAGAAGGTTTTGAAAGCTGATGTAGTAGGTTCTAAAGATTTCATAACCGCTTTAAGGGTTTAAACTGACTAGCCGGTTCCTGATTACATAACTGGGATAACTGGCAGGTGGAGTTTATTTATAATATAGCTGTCATTATAGAAAATAAACCTCACCAAGCCCTCCCATTCCTGTCATATTATCTCAGCATCAGGGAGGATTACTGACTACAGGGGAATTTTCATTATGACCAAAACTTGTTTCAAACTTCATTTCTGGTTTTCCATTAAAATCGTCAGCTTCTCCTTGTTCATTTGTAAAAATCTAACCTCATCCACAAAGAGATTCTTGAGAGTTTAATTGGGAGAGTGTTTTCAGCAAGCAGAGGTTCTCAGACTCCACCCTTTTTGAATTTTACAATATTCCCAGTGGATTTAGTACCAAAAAGAAAGCAGGGGAATATATACTCTTGCACCATCTGCCCTTCCCCTAGGACATCTTACTGATGTCTTAGGTGAAGCAGACTCCAAGGTGCTTCATGCATCATTGGATGATGCTATCGAAGTAATCGGTAGGTTTCAGGTACAGTACTGTTCAGCAGGCTGGTGCCTATGGGCAACAGTATGGGTGGGCATGTCGCAGGAGCACTAATGGACACTACTCAGTCTACTGCCATCTGGTGATGGTATTTGAATATAGCTAGCTCTTGAACATGGTATTTGCAGTCTAAGTTATTAACTGGTTATGTGTTTAATAAAGCTTTGACGGCAGTGATAATACATGTATGTGTCTTTTCGTTGCACAGGGCTCTGGCAAAATAATATTTCTACTTAAAAAAACAAACTTAGAGTTTCACTGATGGACTTACTTTTTAAAGGAGGTATAATTCTGCAGAATAGTACATTTTGTGGTTCATTTTCCACAGATATTTACCACACAGAAAGGGAATATTAAATCCAAAGGCCTCATTTATTTGGTATTTCTGTCACAGTGCAGTAGTTTCAAGTACTCTGAGAAAATCTTGTGTGAATAAAAAATAAATATGCTTATGATATGTTTATTAGGAGAATGTCTTGTACCTTACAAGATCAAATATTGTTGACCTAGACAGAGAGAAAGAGATAACTAAGCATTTATTCTATGATATCTTTAAAACTGATATATATATATTTGGTAATGTCATTAGGAGAAAAATGTGAAAAACACTTTGGAAGAACAAACTAGTATAAAACACAGTGGACTTGACCGTAGCACAAACTCCTCCAGACAAGGTATAATTTATTAAGTAAACTAATATAAACCAAATGAATAAAAACATAAATCATCTTCATCAGGTCACAAATTAAACCTTGTCTAAAGGAGTTTGCAGCGTGGTCAAGTCCGGTGTGTTTTTTATACTAGTTTGTGCCTTCTTTTTGCTACTGTGGAAGAATATGTTTAAGGCTCCTTAAAGATTTCTAATCATAAATATTATTTTCACATGTAGACTTACTTGTTCATGTTTATTCAGAACACTGCTTAAAAGCACTTCAGTTATTAATGCCCAACATAGATGCATTTTATTTAGCCAGTGCAGTAATCACAGATGAATAACTCATTGATTCTGAGATGCAATACCAGTAACTGTCAGTAAAGTATTATACTATAAGATTCTATCTGCTATTAAACAATGACCCCCCCCATTAATATTCCAAAACGTGCACGCTGATTGGTCAGCGTGCCCATTGTAAATCCGACTTATACTAATGGAAAAAAGTCTGGTCGCCCGGACTTTTTCCATTAGTATAAGTCTTTACTTTTTTTGTGTTGGGCAGCAATAGAGAATAGAAGAGCTCCATTGCTGTAATCTCGCTATGTTAAACAAGTTTAACATAGCAAGATATCTTAAAAAAAAAAAAAAAAAAAAAAAAAAAGCAACGGAGATCTTCCTTTCTCCATTCCTTTTTTAAAAGCTGTCTCGCTATGTTAAATTCGTTTAACATAGCGAGACAACTTTAAAAAAGAGAACGGAGATCTTCCTTTCTCTGTTGCTTTTTTTAAAGATATCTCGCTATGTTAAACTCATTTAACATAGCGAGACAACTTTAAAAAAGCAACGGAGATCTTCCTTTATCCGTTGCTTCCTCTACACACAGCTCTGATTTACTGCATAAGCATACGCATGCGCAGTACATCAGAACTGCTCCAGGATACCGGACAGCTGCAGAAGGGCAGCACAGAGGCATTATACAATGCTATTATTTAAGAAAAGTAAGCATTTTTTTTCTTAATGTCATTGTATAATAGCAATAACCAACTTCTGGGTGTGGGTAATGCTAGATTTACCCACGGTTGTCTTTGTTTGGCCACTCGGGCTTCGCCCTCGTGACCAAACCACACCAACCGTGGATAAATCCAGCATTACCCACACCCAGGCATGGGTTATTGCTTAATTATACTACAGAGCATGTGTAGTAATGAAACACATATTCTACAGCTGAAGGACATTTAGCATTTTTCATATCTGTGACCAGAGGAAGATAAAGTAATAGATAACTCTTACATCACAACTCTTATATCAAACCTAACATGGCATTAGTGTCTTTCCCAAAACACAGACTTACTTTTACACTGCATGCTTCTTCCATAAGTCTCCTGGCATTTTCTTCTGCCCGATAACGCTTTGGAAGTTGAACTCGGAAAAACTTCAAGGCCCCTTCAAAATCTGCCTGTAGCAGGTCCTCCTTTGAGGTCTGAAATAAGCAAAACTTTATTGTTATACAGAGCTCCTTTCATGGCTACTCATGCAATAAGTATGCTATATGGACAAAAAGAGATTTTGAGTATATTTTATGTCCCACTTGAAGTATTCAGCACTTTTCCATCCTAGCTAACTATCTGTTTTGCTGAGAAAATGCCTCTAGACTTATACACAAAATACATTAGTTTGTACTGGAAATGCATTCCAAAAAGCAATGGCATTTTACACCCTTATCACTGCTGGGAACTTGCTCAGTTGGTTTCTTTACTCAGCTATGTATTATTAACTCCTAAAACAACAGGATAATGATATTTCCAGCATAGCCAATACCAGGTTACTCGAAGATTCATAAGCTAAATAAATAAAATATAAAATACAACTAAAATTAGCACTCAAAGTAGTTAGTACTTTAACAAATACAGGATTTTCAGTTAGGAGGCAAGTATCATTTTTTCACCGTCTCCGTATGAGTTGCAACATCTTTACACACTTGAACGGTATCGCAGGTTTCCTGCCCAGCAACTTTTATGTCATTTACAGGATAATGCAGGTTTCCTGCCACAATGACTTTTTATCAACATTCACACATATAGCGAGTTTAGTACCTCAGTGCAGCTCCCCCTCTGTCATTCCATTTATTGTAGGACTGTTTCTTAATAAAAAGCTTCACTAAAGTCTGTGAAGGTGTCCTTATACTGAAGTCACCAAGGGTAAAGTTCACTGAAACTCTCAGTGAAGTCAGTAGAAAAAAATAAAGGATTTTAATAAAAAATAAACACTCATATTAGAAATGAGATGGAGCAAAAGGTAAAAAAAATATTGGCAAAACACTTAAATTTTTGTTTTACAGCATAATTGTTCTTTATTTTTCCCAGACTGTAATTTCTTGCCCACAGAATGATCCTGATGCTTACATGTGTTAAAGCATTATTTTTCATTCCCCTTTGTGGTATTACCATTATAGTTTCCATAGTGTATACTGGGTTGGGACTGGGTGAAATCTTAATATACTTTCTTTAAGAATTAGTCTCCCTTGCTCTCCATTTCATCTAGCACATCTGAAAGATTTTTTTCCAAGGGAAGATGCATATAGCAAGGTTTCTGTGGATCTTTTTTATTTCACACCCACTGGATCATAAAGCTATTCAGGCTCTATGGATTCACATCTCTTTTACTATATCCTGTCATTAATAGCGATGTCCTTTCCTTTCTTTCGGTCCACAAATCTATTAAGCCGTTGGGAATTCATAGCTCTTTAAGTCTTTAGTTTTAAAGTAAAGAAACTTGATCTCCATACTTGAAAAAGTAAGTGACTTTTTACTCTAACTTAAAAATTAGTCTGCAGAAAAACAGACACTGCTTACTGGTGTTTCAAACTCAAATGACTATGTGAGCTTTTATGAGGACTAGCACATTCAATTGAGGGCCACAGGTAGCAACATAACTTCCTACACCCAGAATTTGTTTGAGAGCTGCTTGACACTTGTGGGTGACAAGTAGTGTGGCTAGGGAGGGGTGAGAGGGGCAATTGTCCCAGGATCAAATGTTGAGGGGTGTGTGATCAGCCACGACCAATCTGATCTCTTGCTCTCTTGCATTTGCAGTCAAAGTTTTTTTAACTAAAATCTGAGCACTGTAGCAGTCTATGTAGGCAGGGTATAACTGTGTTAACTGTGCTACAGTTTAAAAGAAGATTTTTTTTTTCTAATAAAATATGTTGGAGGGTTGGGTGCAGGGCACAGAAATGCGACCTGTATGGCTGTGGCAAGGGGGAGGGGATTATGCCTCTGGCCACCTAGATGGTGTACCAGTAGAAGGAAAGATATTTTTTTTTTTTCTTCACTGGAAGAGGTAAGGGGTGGGCTTAGATCTAACTGTAAAACAGTAATATGCTGATTTGCTTACAAAGTAACTATCAGCTTATCATAGTGAACTGCTTTTTTACTCTTCA
The DNA here is from genome assembly GCF_019279795.1 of Protopterus annectens. Taxonomy (NCBI): domain Eukaryota; kingdom Metazoa; phylum Chordata; order Ceratodontiformes; family Protopteridae; genus Protopterus; species Protopterus annectens. The sequence goes on along the minus strand of NC_056736.1, from coordinate 3,712,165 downwards.
CTTGAAGAGCTGAGGAGGGTGGGGCACTGGTTGAACTAGCTACACATTTGACAATGAACCAAAATCAGAAAGTGCCACTGAAATAAAAAATCAGACACCTTGCCCAGAGAGTCCCAGAATTAGCAATAAATTCTGAATGTGCAATTCTATGCAAAGGCAATCAACATCTGGCATAAGACATTAGGATAAGGAAAGATCATCTTTTTGGTACTCTGAATGCAGTATGGCAAAGACAATACCCAACCACAAAAATGGTATCAGCTTTTTGCTTCCTTCAAACATTTGAGCTAGAAGAAAATAAAAATGAGTAATAACTATTTAGAGTACAACAGGGATATCAGTATAGTAGAGAACATCAAGATATAATGCCGTGGTGGTGCAGCGGTAGCGTTGTTGCCTCACAGCAAGAGGTTCTCCTGTTCGATTCTCTGCTGGAGTGCCTTCTGTGTGGAGTCTGCATGTCCTCCCCGTGGTTCGGTGGGCATTCGAAAGACATGCGTAAATGGGTGTGCCTTTGTTGAACGTCGAGCTGGCACTTCGATGTTCATCAAAATCTACTGCCAATCATTAGCGGACCGGAGTTCCGCTGTGGCGACCCCTAACCGGGAAAAGCCGAAAGACAACAACAAGAGACCATCAAGATATAAAAAAAGATTCTTCAGTTTTAGATGTAGCGACAAAGGGCTGCAGTACTGTGTGCGTTTCACTGACTAATGCCAGTAAAGGCCAAGCCTTCCTTGTATTGTACTGTTAATGCATCATTAGATACAGCCAAAAGCCGCAGTAACATTATATATGCATTTCTTACATTACTCACCTTGATTTACATATACAATTACATGGGACTGGGCTTCATTTAGTGAAACCCTCAATATATTCTTGCAGAGCAAGTATTTTTATTACCATCACAACAATAGGGTCAAGGATGGCAGAGTAAATGACACACATTCACAAATGCTGTAATAGGTTAAAACAGCAAGTCTGACGTGGTTTTATCCAAACTGCATTTTCCTGGAGGGGAGGTGTAACTTCCCACATCAAAAAAGTAGTGGCTGCCTTAAAATTTTTGCAGCTCAGAAAAACTCGTGCATCCTAGACTTAAGAAAAGTGCACAAATCTATAGTGTAGTCTTCATCAAAGTGTTGTCGCATGCATCAATATTGCAGCCCAAAATATGTAACACAATATTTATTACACAGTTCTGTTATATCAGATTGCATAAAACTTCCAGATAAGACACATAAGTTAACAGCAGCAATTGTAGCTTATATTTTCCCTTTACAAGTAATTTTAAGTTTGGAGAGCAGTTAATTTATGTGATTGCACTAATGTGCATTTTATACAGCAGGACAAGTGTGTACATAGGACGGGACAGTCACAGCTGTCATTGCATTGTAATTAGTTCTTAATGTTATGTGTATTCCCAAAACAGAGTATAATGTAAAGGGACATGATACAGGTTACTAAGCTAGTTATTGTGAAGAAGCACAAAAACATTTGATTGTAATGTAAAGCTCTATATGAAATTAGACAGTTCATTTGATGCTATACAGCTATTTGTGTGACAACAAAATATACATTTTGAAATTATGTATTTTACTGGGCACATTTCCAGGGATACTTTGATTTGCATGTACTTAAAATTCATAAATGTATTGTGGAATACTTTTTATTATGAAACTGCTGCAGAGATTACAAAGGTAAGAAATCAGATAGTAAAAGTTTTTTGGCATGGTAGGCATACTGTTCGTTTTAATATTTGCTAGTCACAATCATCTAATTAAAATGGGCTAACTGGAACAGAACCTGGAACTGTCAAAATTGCACTTTTTAAACATGACATGCTATCTGAGCTGTTTATTTACACGTTACATATTATGTAGTACATATGTTGGAAAGAAATCTGTACAAAGCATTTCCGTCCGATCACGGATACCTTTGCTGAGAATTCTCAGTCTTATCGTTCTTTACCACGACTTGATTCTATGTAAATGAAAATGACATGTGACAGGATAGAGAAGGGGGAATTCATGTAATTGCCTTAAAGGGCATTGTGTCCAAGAATGTAACTTTCCAAGAGAAGTAGATTACATCAACATGTCTGCCCCCATGAGGGCATTCAGGTTAGAAAAAAAATAAAATTAGTAATAAGTATTTATTGTGCTGATATTTGCACCATGTAGAACATTATGACAAGATACAAAATACACACTTTGTTTTGGTTTCTGCCCACAGTGGTCTTTTAATATCACTTGCAGGATACTGCAAAGGTTCTATCCCATTACCTTCAGTGTTCATCACAGCACAATGAAGAATAGCTGTATCCAGGGATACGTCTCCTTGTTTGAGTCAATGCCTGTGACTAGATGTGATAAGATTTCTCAAGACAGATGGTTATATTTCATAAGTGGAAGCTGTTCTCTTCTACCGTTATGATGATAATTATAGGCATCATGCGCATTAGCTTTAGTTTTGAAGCAGGTGTCTGACACTATTCTACATACTTTTCTTTGATTGAAAATCCTTCTGCATTTTGGTATTTTTTCTGTTGCCTACTAATGTGACCATTTTACTGGAGTACTATCTGTCCATCTTAGAAGTATTTAGCAGTGTAGGATATTGGTTTCTTCTCACTGTAATCATTTGCACTTTACAAAGTGAATAATAAAAAACTTTCTGTAAATACATTTATTCCTTTATCTTCCTTCATTTTAATTCAGCATGCCTAATCAGTTTTAGTTTTCCAGTAACAATTATTATTTATTTTACTGCTTTATGCTCATTTGTAGCATAGGATCATATGAAGTTACTAGGCTAATGACCCTAGGGGCTTTACAAGCCTAACCAAGTTCTGCCCTTGTTTCCATGATTAGCACCTGTTGCCCCTGTCCAAGACAGACAGGTAAAACCACTGGTGTGAATTTACGGTTACCCATCCAATCGTCCAGGTTGTGCTTGAAGAGGGCCAAAGAGTTCTGCTTGACATAAATTGGGAGTCTATTCCACAGGTGCGCTAACCTCAGGGAGACAAACCTGTCCCTCCAGCAGGTTATATTAATGTCACATAACCAGGTTAAGGTCTTTAGAGGTACTAACTCGTGAGCCATTGGACTTACGGATATGCAACATTTCCAGTAAAGCAGAAACAGACATTGCCTTATACACAAGACAGAGATTGCCTCTGAGTAGTCTTTATGAAATGGAGTAAAATGACACTGATTTCAGCTGATCCACATAGGATAGATGCGGAATACCTTGAATTCTCCTTATGAAGAACTTCTGTGGTCTCTCCAAATGCTGCAGGTGCCTGGAAAGGCACATATCAAAAGGGGTATTGTACTCAATTATTGGCCTGATGGGGAATGAATACAGGGGAGGTTATAACTTTTTTTTCTGGAGGCAACGCCATTAGTTATGAGATGAGCAATGTAGAATGCCCTTGTTACCACTATGGAGACATGGTGATCAAAGAGTAAGTTGCTGTCAACCTCTGTGCCCAGGTCTCTCACCACTGGGTGCATGCTTAGGCTGTTTCTATTGATGTGGTAGTTAGGAGGAACATCGCTCTTACCAAAAGGGATAATACTACATTTTTTTGCATTGAATTTAAGGCCATGACTTTGGCACCAATCATTTGTTTGCATAAGCCCCTCTTGTAGGATGTTGACATTTGGGGATTCTATGACCTCTGTTTGCAGTCATCAGCAAAGTTTGTCAGCCACAGACCTTTAGTTTTTGATTGTACTTTGGAGAAAAGGTTCAAAACAGTAGTGGTCCCAAGAATCATCCCTGTGGAACACCACTGGTTAAAGGTCTGCTGTTGGAGGTAGATTCCCCCATTTTGACTGCATGGGTTCTAGCAGAGAGCCATTTACTGACCCAGCTAACAATATAAGGGTTGATACCTAGCTGTGTGAGTTTGTCAATAATGCCCGAGTGATGAATAATCTCAAAAGCATTGACCAAGTCCAGGTAGGCTGTATGCTCAGTTTTCCCCTCATCCAGGGCTCTGGTGACTATCCTGAAGATGTCCACCAGGTTCAACAGGCATGATCTCCCTTTGACAAATCCAAACTGAGTAGGGTCAAGTGGTTGCACGTTACCTATATCTTTGACGATAAGGTCCATGATGATTTGCTCTATGGCCTTGCAGATAAGACCAGTCAAACTAATAGGTCTATAGTTCCCAGGGTCAATGGAAGCACCACCGTTGTCCAAGCTGATAATGTTGGCCATTTTCCATTCAGCTGGGATGAAGCCAGTGCTTAGACTATGAAAAGAGTACCCAATGGTGTTGCTAATTCTTCTTGGTGCCCATGTAGGTCGTAGCCTGGGATGTTATCAGGTCCCATAGATGCTGTGTTTTTGGCCTTAGAGATGACATTTGCAACCTGTTTTCTAGAGAAACAAGGTGAGAAACAGGTGGAAAGAATGTCATGGGGTATGTGTGGTGGGAAAAGGGGAGTGAAGTTTTCACAGAACCTGTCTGCTAACAGGTTTGCTATATCCACAGGCTCAGTGTATGTGGTATTAACTACCATTTCGGCACAAATCTGGGTCTTACCTTTTAGGCTTGTGGTTGTCTTTAGTTGAGCAAGGTAATCTGGATTCATAGTTTGCTTTGGAGGACTTCACAAGAAGTCTTGTTTGCTTGTTTAAGCTGTGGACGGAGTGTTTCCAGCTTAGGGCATGCTCCCTCTTACTTTGAAAACAACAACTGTAAAGTCTGTTAATGGCAGTTGTCCACCAGGCAGGTTTGTTGTTCCTTTTAAGAGCTTGTTTTGGTCCTGTCTGGTACAGCTGTATCAATGCAGGTATACAGGTGTTTGTAAAAAGCATTGGTGTATGATTCTGCATAGCTGCCAGTTACATCTAAGGGGGGAGGTGCAGTGAAGCTATTTATAACATCCCTTAGAAGGTTATAATCTGCTTTGGAGAAGTTTTTTTCAGTTTAGTTGCTGCTTGGGGGGGGGGGGTCTGAAGTGATGGTTACTTTGAATGAGACTGAGTTGTGGTCAAATCTGTCAGATCTGACAATGGAAGATCTCACAGTGAGGGTGCTAGTGCTACAATGATCCCCCATATTGGTAAGCATTAGATCCAAATGTTTGTGCTCCAAGCTGGGGTGTTCACAAGCTGATCCAGGGTGTTGGAGTTATTGAACTTGAGGAACCTTTGGGCAAGTGAGTTTGAGCATGAGTAATTTACCCAGTCATTGGCTGGGTAATTAAAATCAACCAGAACCATCGTGTTCAGATGTATTTCAATGGATTCCAGTAAATCCAAGTAGGCAAAGTGGATGTTGATTCATGGAGGGGGTCCAGTAGCTGGAAATGACTTGAATAGGTGTCCTAGCAACAGTTAGTTGCACCTAAATTGTCTCCAGGGAATCATACGGTTTAACCAATCTGGAGGTGTATTCATCTTTAATGAATATTGACACACCACCTCCTTTAGTTTTCACACCTACTAGTCATGGTCTGAACATATAGTAGAAGATGTAACCCAGTATGGCTGGGGTGCTCTCCACTGCCTTGAATCAGGTCTCCGTGACTGCAAAGATGTCAGCATCTTCCAAGGTGAGGACTGCTTCCAGTGAGTGCAGTTTCATGCTAAGACTCCTAGCTTTTAGCAGCATAACCTTGAGGTTGTTTTTTGATGCAATTTTTGCATTGGAAATTTTGGCTTGAACGTCTGTCTCCATACACCCACTTTGTATACTTTCAGAGAATTTCTCAGTCCTAACAGTCTAAGTATACCTCATAGATTGAGAATTTAAGTGTATCTGAAAGCATGTTATGGTATTATTTCTATTAAGTTTTATTTGTGATTTTATCTCTACCTTCGCTTGTGCCTGAAATGATTCCATTGTGATCATCAGTCCACATAGCTAGTTAACTAACAATATATGAATCATTGATAACAGATGAACAGAAACAATACAATGAACTAGTGATGACAGATGAACAAAAATGTAGTCTGGACACAGACGAATTTGTCCAGACACACCGCAGTAGAGACGAGGGTGGGGAAACGGCAGGAGTGCATGAAATCAGGTAATGGGGTAGGGAGTTAGGATGGGTGATGGCAAGATAAGGGTTAAATGATTGAAATTAAGGTGTTGTAGGCAGGAAGAGAAGTAAGGAAGTTAGTTGATTTATATACTAACTGTCAGTTGGGGGAATCACATTCTGGCATGGACTTGCTGAGAATAGCAAGTTTATGTCCAAGAAGACAAGTAGTAATTACGGGTAGGCATTGAGGTGGTGAGATGTTGAGTGGTTTTCTACATCTTGGTAGTCTGCTGCATTTGTCTGGCTGAGGGGCCTAGGAGGTTGGTGGGCTTGTTCAGTGGGTGTGGGGGGGGGGGCTGTGCTCAGCTGATGGTTTGTCTACAGTTTTGGGCTGGCTGCTTGCTTCATTAGTTAGTCTGTGAAGCATTAAAAAAAAAAGAATAAGGAATTATTTGGGTGTGTGTCCTCATGTCAGTGGTTTAGTAGTCAGAATCTTCATTTCTTGTTGTCTGCATGCTTTGCATTATGCTGAGCGGAGGCCTACTCTCTCCACGGGAGTTTTTTTTCTTCCCTGTGGTTCGCCTTCTTTTCATTGATGGCGTCCTTGCCACATGGGAGCTTGTTTGCGTGTGTTGGTTCCTGGGATTATGTTTTTGTTTGTACTGCTTGTGTGTGGGTTCACGCACTTAACAAGGGTTGTCAGATTGTGTGTGGCAGTGGCTTGTTTGGCAGATCAAGTGTTGAAGCAGATGGATGGTTGGCATTTTTGGGAAGTGAACGGCTTCTTTCGGTTCTGTTTTGTTAGATCGCATGTACAGCAGGTTGTCGTGCATGCACGTTGCTCTATTCATTGGACTACATGGATCTGCCTTTTGAACGTATCCATAAGTAGGTTAATTCATTCAATAACAACAACCGTTTTCAGTTTGAGACTTCATATCCTTCTGAAGATGCATATGCTATGTTTTATTAAACATGTAGTTTTTGGCAAACTGGTGAGGATCTGTTGTTGTGTCTTTCGGCTTTTCCCGGTTAGGGGTCGCCACAGCGGAACTCCGGTCCACTAATGATTGGCAGTAGATTTTTACGTGCCGGGTTAAAAGCCCTGACGCACAACCTTCAACGAAGGTACACCCATTCACGCATGTCTCCACACAGAAGACGCTCTAGCTGAGAATCTAACAGGACAACATCTTACTGTGAGGCAACAACACTACTGCAGCACCATCACCGCAGTTTTGCAAATTGGTGAGGACTGAATTCACTAAATGACAGCTATTTTGAGCTCAAGACGTCATATCATTCAAAAGATGCATGGCAAAGATTAAAAAAAAAGAGAAAAAGGAAAATGTTGTGCTCCATTGAGATTGTTTGCATATTTGGTGGGTTATTCAGCATGCAAGTTGGACCATTTGTTGGACTACACAGATCCACACGTAGAGCGGATCTGTGAGCAGGCTGAATTCACTCAGTAATGGCTAATGAAGGTCAATATTGGACAGCAATTTGAGTTTAAGACTTCATTTCCTTCTGAAGATGCATATGGTCTATTTTTGTTAAACGTGTAGTTTTTGGTAAATCTGAGAGGACTGACTTCACTAAATAATGACAGCCCTTTGAGCTCAAGACTTAATATCATTTAGAAGATGCATGGCAAAATAATAAAGTAAGTAAATAAAAAGGAAATTTTTAATCTATGAGCTTTCTAAGTTTATAGGACAATGTCTAGAACTGGTCACTACTGGTGCAAGCTTCAAGGTAGTTTTACTGTTTAGTCACAGCTTACTCAGTACCAAAACATGAGTGTAAGTAATACCTTCCCGAGTCCAGGCTCCTCAGTTCTGGAATATGAAAAGTAGTAGTATATGTGCCAGTCAGGCTATTTTATGTCATTTTAATCATTATGAAGTAGTTTTTCTCTTCATAGTGTTTTAACATTTCAGTTACAACTCGCCCTAAAATGTCCCTGAATAAGACAAAGAAGGTAGTTTTGAATGAAAGGGGTAACAAATCATTTCCTGTGCTAAGAGGTTGAGAGCTGTGATGTCTTTCTCTAAGGGAGTTAAGTTAGGTGACATTTTGGTTTGTTTTGGCAGGTGGGCTTGCTCTGAGGGACTGGTTTATTATTGGCTACATATTGTTGCATGTTGGTAGTGACTGGGACAGTGTTGTGGCTGTTGATGGGCATTTGGGTTTTGTTTCTTTGGAGGGACAGCATCGTATTAGCATGCAGGTCAGCTGATGAGTGGCTGTTTTTAAGCCTAGCAAGGTGCAGTTTTTTACTTTTTTTGTTTTTTGTTCCTGTTCACAGTTTTTCATTCTCCTTTGCAGATGGCAATGACCCCCAGTTTGTTGGAGAGATGGGCAGCTAACATGGTTTAGGTGGAGGAGTTATTTAAAGAAGCACTGCCAGGGGATTCTCCTGTGCCAGAAGTGTCCATGTGGCCAGAGGCAAGAGAAGAGCACAGACAGTAAGGTGGACATCGACCACCAGAGGGAAGTGTGCCAGGAAGTCAGTGGCCAGCTCTGTCAACATGTGTGTTGTGGAAGGAATGAATCAAAGCACAGCTGCAGGTGCTGCTGTATGTCGATTGCTTCAAAGAGCTGGGGTACGGTTTTGGGAGGCTTAAGCAAGGGGCTTTAGGGTTTGGTGGATGAGGATTGTGTTTGTAGTAGTGAGTCCCTCAGATGGGGAAAGCAGGTAAAGGACACTATATACCTGGCTTGGAGGGACTGGGGACAAGGGGGGGGGGGTTCCTCTGTTGTCAGGAAGTTCAGGGTCAGCTGTAGATCATTTGGGTCAACTTCAGCAGGAGATGTTCTGATTTTGGAGTTTTCCCAGGGGAATTAGTGTGCTACTCAGGCATTACCCTGCATATTTCTATTTCCATGGAAAAGAAGATACGGAAAGGTGAGCATGTTGACATATTTGAGCTGACTGACACTGATGGGGTGCAGCATTTTGGCTGAGGCAGATACAACAGGGAATAAGAATGTGTTGGCAATGCTAGTGGTATTGGGTTGGAGAAGGACAGACAGGTTTAGAGCCAGGGCTTGGGAGAACTGGGTGTTGGGTTTTGTTTATTATATTGCAGTCTGTTTAAAGAACAGCTTGCAGGCTTTACCGTTAGCTTATTTTTTAACAATCCATGAGGCACAGAGGTTACATTTCAGAAATGCATGGTTATGGTACAATCAGCAGTTCCACAAACAGAAGGAGGTTGATCAGTCTTTGAAATGGGAGGTGAGTCATTGGGATATTTGGCTGACTACGATGTTGGATAGCATGAGTGGTCAGCTTAGGATAAATATGGTTGGGGGTGAGAAGGGCAGTGTTTATTGTGTGATTAATTCTGGTAGGTATGTTTGGCTGGCATGAAGATTTTCACAGACTTGTTTAGTTTGTGCAGGAGGGCATTCGGCTTCACAGTGCTGATGTCAGGAAGGAAAGGGTGCAAACGGTTTTGGCACTGAGTGATGGGGGACCCCCTTGTTGCAAGGTTAGCAAGGGGTTAAAGGGCATGGTAAGTTTTGAGGGCAGAGAGGCAGTATTTCCTTTTGAGGTTAGAGGGACATGTCAGTGTTCACATTCACCCATTAAAGTACATGTAGTGTGGTGATTTTTGGCAGGTTTTCCAGTTTCTGTACGGTGTGTGTAGGTACATAAAGACAGACGACAAATTTGTGTATCCAGATACCGAATGCATTTTTAGGATTGATCTATATGCCAAATGTAGTAGTTGCAATTTAGTGTAATGTGCATGTTGTGAAGTTTGTAGAGCCTTCTACGTTGGTAAAACCAACCGATGTCTAAGAGAGAGAATTAAAGAGCATCTATATGCTATCAATAGATGTGATGAGAAGAATGCTCTTTTTAAACATGTGAAATGTACATGTAACCATTGGTTTAAATTCATGGTCTTAGAAAACTTTAGGCCTGGTTTGATAGGAGGCGATGTTAAGACCTATACTGAATGCCTTGAAATAAAATGGATTACTATCTTGCAGGCAACAAACGGTAAAGGGCTTAATGACTGAATTCCAATTAAGCCATTACTTAGGTCACATGACCTTAAACACTAATGTATTTAAGGATGGTCAGAGTGGTTTAAGATAGATCTAATGAAATATTTAGTTTGGTATGAAAGTGCTCATCTTTTGTTATTTTAGTTTTTGTCATTTTAGCTTGTATTAAACGTTTTACGCCATATCTGCCTGCCAGTTTGTTTTTTTCTGTTTATATTTTGCTTCATTTAACTGGTAACCTCTGTTTTCTTTTTGTTGTTATTGTGTTCATTCAAGGAGCATGGCCCAAGGCACTATTACAGAACTGGACACTACGATTGAGGCTAATCAAGCTGACTCTTTCTCCAGATGACTGGACCATTTACTCGGTGTGGACACTAACCCTTTGCTTTCTGTGGATATGAACTTTGGGGATGCTTCCTGTATACAAAGTGCGAGAACTGATAGTTATGAACAGTTCATTCAAACCTTCCGTGTAGTGGAGAATGTTTTTTATTGATGTAAGAGACTGAAGTGACAAAGGCTTCACTTTGAGGCATGCTTGAATCACAAAGTAATCCTCAGAGGTTTACATGTTTGTAAAATGCCTATGTATGGGAATTCGATGCCTGACTTACTTAGATTGGCAGACTAACCTAGAAGTGAGTGCTGGCTACATACACCTACTCCTTAAATATTTATTTGTAAGCTACAAAGTGAAATTATGGAGCAAGTGCATGATTTCAATACCTCTATGGAATATATGTCCTATAGATATAAGCTAGATGAGCTGTTTGCGGACATTGTATTATACGATAAACGTCTATTGCAGGTGAAAGAAACTTTTCAGGGACCTGAAAGATTTCAGTTCATGTCATATTTTTACTTGGTCTGATGAGAAATATAATAAGCTCAGTTGGACTTAAACCAATCAGAAGTTCAGAATGCTGTCAGTCAACTGGTAATGACCACGTAGTGAATGGGGGAGGTTCCTCCAAATCTGTACACACTGAGCATATATGGACAACAATGTTAGAGGCCATGATACATAATCCAGGATGTTTTTCTGGTACCTCTGTTTTATCGTACTCAAGGCAGAATGAATGGGCCCTTGGGAGAACACTGAATCATTTATTATGCTCAAATATCATTGAGCCTACACGTGAAATGCAGTCCAGTGGAAATACCATGTCCATAAATAAACAACCTTTTTTACTGCTTCAGGCACCGGAATTGTTGAAAATGAAGCAGAGGGGAAGGTCCATGAGCTGGGGCAAGAATATGAAGAGGCAGTACGGACAGGAACAATATGAGAACAAACCTGTGGTTCGGAGTAAAGTGTGGAAGGTCTGATTTTTAATATTTCAACAGTTGCCCTAAGTGCAGAACAGATTAAAGTATTGAACTATGGACTTGGCTTTATACCTGCTGGCTTTTCATCTCTTACTGATGTTATTAATGATCTAAGATTTTTTGAAAATGGAATATGGGAATAATGACTGTGTAAATTTTGCCTTTAGAAAACCCAGTGTGTACACTCATGTAAATATGGCCTAGGTAGAAGCTTTTTGTAAACTTTGTGAAGTTGATATGTACCAATACATCTCTAGTAAGCATGGGAAGAATTTTAAAAACATGAGTCACAGTGAATTTTCTGCTCAGTTAGAATTGGTTAAATGTAATGACATATGTATCCGCCCTGCTGATAATGGGGGTGGAATGGCTGTTATGGATTCTACACACTATATTAATACCATGAATATGACGTTGAGTGATGAGCACACATGTTGTAACAACAAAGTTTGAAGTTTTGAAACTGGTTGATAGAATACATATGTTTGTTGAAGATCTGTTGATGGAAGGAATATTAGATAAATATTTGTATGAGTACTTTTTAGTAGAACATCCATTAATCCCTCAAATCTATAGACTACCCAAGATACATAAAAATTCCACTGATCCATCAATACGGCCAATAGTTTCTGGAAAAGGATGGGCCACAGAGCCCATGTCTATATGTTGAGACAGAACTCCACCCAGTTCTTGGTAAGACTGGGAGTATGCTAAAGGACACAAGACTTTCTTAGTAAATTGTATGAATGGTCTAATACAGAGTTCAGAGAGGATGTTCTGTTAGTGACTATGGATGCAAATTTGCTTTTTACGTGCATTCCCAATCATACTGGGATTGACTATGTAAGGATGTTTTTGAGTCAGCATTCAGAATGTACTAATGAAAAGATCTATATGATATGTAGTCTTTTAGAAATTATTTTGGAACATAATGCTTTTGTTTTTACAGATAGTTTCTTTCTCCAACGCACAGGAGTAGCCATGGGCACCGTTTGTGCCAACAGTTATACCAACATTGTTATGGCTAAATGGGAGTTTGATCATGTGCTGTGTGATGACAGTACCTTTTCCAGGTCCATCTTATACTATGGTCACTTTGTGGAAGACATATTTTTTGTATGGGGCAATACGTCTGAAATGTTGCATGAGTTTGTGCAGTATCTGAATGATACCACGGATTTTCTATGCTTTACTTATGATTACTCTGTGGAGAGTATATCCTTCCTTGATGTTACAGTACTTAAGACATGTGAAGGCTTAGATACTAAACTGTATAATAAGCCATGTAAGATAATATTGTCCATGCCCATAGCATGCATCCAAGACATGTTAAGCGGAATGTTCTAAGGGGGCAATTTTTCAGGGCAGCACGTCTCCATACAAGAGACAGTGACATGCATCAATCCTTTAACAATATGGCCTCTGATTTTTTAAACAGAGGCTATATTAATACTGAGATTTCTATGGCACAGAATGACACTTTTGTTGAGAGACAGCCGTACAAAGCCATTTTTTTGAGACTCAGGCTGGATATCATAGTGCTGAAGTTTGTAGAACAGGTCACCAATACAGATGAATCTTACTTATTCCAATGATACCAGTTTTAATTGTGACATAATTAAGAAGCATTGGAGGCTAATGATGTCAGATAAGAAATGTAAGGGGTTACCAGGGGATAAGCTTTTTTTCTATTTCAAGAATCACCCATTCCTTAAAATGTTGCTATAAATCTTTAACACACACTAGCATTGATGTTATTGCATGCAGGGCTGGTACTTATCCTTGCCATCACTGCAATGTGTGTAGGTGCATAAAAACAGACCAATTCATGCATCCAGATACCGAACGCATTTTTAGGACTGATCTGTATGCCAACTGTAGTAGATTCATAGATTAGTACTAGGCTAACTGCCCTCGGGAACCATTTTAAGCCTAGCCAATTATCCCTTGTGAGGATTTAGTGTACTGTGCATGTTGTGAAGTTTGTAGAGCCTTCTACATTGGTAAAACCAACCGATGTCTTAAGAGATTGAATTAGAGAGCATCTATATGCTATTAATAGATGTGATGAGAAGAATGCTCTTTTTAAACATGTGAAATGTACAGGTAGTAACCATTTGTTTAAATTCATAGTCTTGGACATCTTTAAGCCTGGTTTGAGAGGAGGTGATGTTAAGACCTATACTGAATGCCTTGAAATAAAATGGATTACTATCTTGCAGGCAATAAATGGTAAAAGGCTTAATGACTGCATTCCAATTAAGCCATTACTTAGGTCACGTGACCTTAAACATTAATGTACTTAAGGATCTTTAGAGTGGTTTAAGATAGATCAGATGAAATACCTAGTTTGGTATGAAAGCGCTCATCTTTTGTTATTTTAGTTTTTGTCATTTTAGTTTGTATTAAACGCTTTACACCATGTCTGCCTGCTAGTTTATTTGTTTTTTCTGTTTAGGTTTTCCAGTTTTTGAGGGCTCTCAGAATTTGGTTTTGGGGTTCTTGATGGGGTTTTCCATCAAATATATGGTGGTAGGGGATGGTGTAGCTTGTAAAAATGTTCATCCTTTTTGTGGAAAGGAAGATATTTTGCAGGGTCTGATTGAGAAAGAGTTGCTGGGTGGAAGGTTTTTAGGCCCTTTTGATTACCCTCCTTTTGTTAGTTTTAAGGTATCTCCTTTGGGGTTGATCCCTAAGTCGCCCACGGAGTTTTGTATGATTTATTATTTATCCTTTCCACAGGGTGATTCCGTTAATGACTGTATTTGCAAAGAGAACTTATAGGTCACATATGCATCTTTCGATGATGTGGTAGATGTGAAGGGGTTTGTGGATCCTTGGCTAGTGAAGGTCGATACTGAGTCTCCATTTCATTTGTTGCTGGTGCGGGAGGCTGAATGGCCATTAATAGGTATGGTGGATGACACCAATTTTTATTTTGATAAGGCCATGCCAATGGGTTGTGCAGCGGCTTATGCAACGTTTGAGAAATTTAGCTCTGCTCTTCACAGGATATGGCAACAAAAGGTGGGTAGTCAGATGACCGTTCATTATCTTGATGATTTCCTTTTGTTAAGTGAGGGTAATGAGGGAGCTAAAGAATGGAAGCAGGCCATCATTCATATGAGCAATGAGTTGGGTGTTCCGCTGATGAGGAAGAAGCTGGAAGGACTGACCAAGGTCCCTTGTTTTTTAGGTTTGATGGGAGATGGAGGACAAGGTTCGTTTTGTCTCCCTGAAGAGAAACTAGAACATTTGAAGCGGAAACTCCAGCAGTTTTGGACTAAAGGTTCAAACTTAGGATGTCATCAAGGTTTTGGATCTTTTGAACTTTGTATGTCAGGCAATTAATCCAGGCAGGACTTTCTGCAGGTCAGTAGCATTTCTGCTAAAGGGGGAAGCAAGCACCATTGGGTGTAGGTTAGTAAGCTAGTGCAAGTAGATTTGAGTTTGTGCGTGAAGTTTCTTGATTTTTTTCAATGGTATCTGGTTTTGGCAGCAAGATTGGGTTACTCAGGATGAATTGCAATTTTTCACAGACACTGCGGGAGAACAGGGAATGGGTGCATCTTTCAATGGAGAATGGTTTGCAGCTTAATTGCCAGATAACTGGGAAGAAGAATGGAGGAGGGATATGGCATTCTTGGAGCTGATGCCTATTTGGGTGGCTTCAGTGGTTTATCAAGAATGCTTGTGGGACAGGAAGGTGGTTTTTAATTTAGACAACTTGGCGGTCATGCAGGTTTTAAGGTTGAAAAGCAATTGTAGGCAGTATCCACATGGAAAACCTATTATAGGGTAATGGATACCTTTGGTGAATTTGTCAGGGCTGCTGGAGGAAAATAGAGTATGGTCTTTGAAGTTATTGTTGCATTATTTGTTTAGCATGCGGTTGGAGGAATGGGTGGTTAAATCAGTTAGAGTGCACTTAGCACCCCTTAGCATGCTTACTAGGATGGTGGGGTTGGAGGAATTAACCAAATCATGGCTAATAGTTCAGATTTTGAATGGGTTGAATCTGGTTCTTGGTAAGAGTGATGTGAAGCTAGTTATGACAAAGCAGGCTCTTGGGGTGTTATCAGGTTTTTGCAGTTATTAGTGGGTAATTCAGCTGATTACCTACTTTGAGCTGTGTTGGCAGTATTGATCTACAGAGCAGCATTTAGGGTGAATGAGCTGTTGGGCTCGTTAAGGAAGGATGTTTTTATTTTTTCTTCCAGTGTTGGTTTGGTTACAGCAATCTAAAACAGATCAGGTGGGAAGGGTTATACAGGTTGTGCTCTGTGCATGTGTTGGAGTTCCTTTCTCTGGTGGCTTGGGGTAAGAAACTGCAGCTTTTTGCATTGAGGTTAGCATCAGGAGTTGTTTGTTCATACTTGAACTGGGAACGTGGCGGAAGCTACACAATTTATACATTTGATACGGAAGGCCTTTCAATGTTTAGGCTTCCAAGGTGACAGATTCTTCATGCATTCATTTCAGATGGGGAGGGCATCTGACTTGGGGAGGTTATCTGACTTGGCAAGAGAAGGGAGGTTGGTGAAGGTTATAAAGAGGATGGGGTGGTGGTCATCAGGGGCATTTTTGTCTTACATTAGATAAGTGGAAGTTCATGTTTGATTATTAATTTTCCCTCTCTCTTTCTTCAGGTGGGGTTGTTGTCATATTGGACCATTCCTTTGTGTATTGAATGGTGAAGGGTGCTGCATTTAGACCAAATGGAGTTTAGGATTGGAATACTATGTATTTTGGTCCTTCATTTGGCAGGTGATGACTTGTGGAAAATTCCAGAGAGACAGTTAATAGCTATGATGGTGGGGTATCTGTCCAGTTAGTTGAGGAAATGTTTACTAGCTGCCTCTGTCTATAGGAGATATACGAGTCAGCCTGGGGGCTCTAACTCTCAGAGCAATCCAGATGATATTCCTGTTCCAGAACGTGTCTTGACTCCTGATACTGTTCTAGCAGATGGTCCCAAGGTTCCTCAGACTGAACAATCAGCAGAGACAATCCCAGTTGCTAAAACAGATACCAAATTTTATGTCACATGATATGGTCACATCTCAAAGCCTAGTGTGAAATACACAGCAACTTGGACATAGTTGTATGTATGTACCTAGCTTTGATGAAAATTATTCCTGTGTAAATTGCATATTTATTAATACCAGTGACAATGCCTGACTCATTTCTCAAAGAGGGAGGATGTAGAATAACAGGTGTGTTGTACCTTTAAGAAGCATTTCCAAGAGCTGTGTGTGCATATAAATTCCAAGCACGTGTTATCTTCAGTGCCATTTTGAAGGTGCAGCCAGAGTGTTATCTATGTGCATGATAGCTAGTTTGTTTATAAGTTACTTAGCTTCAGTTATGATGTGTTTGTATATAGTAAAGTTGCTTGAACAAGAACCCACAATGTTATCATCCATAAACAATTTCTTAAAGCATTCTTTAAAATCAATAAAATTGCTTTATGAATTAATTTCGGCTAGTATAGTCTCCATCCTTTCACACTCTGTTCATTTAACAGTTTCTTAATAAACTGAACCTTTTTTCATTAATTGCAACCCTGTATTTTGAAGAAAAAAAAAACACCATTAATTATTTGAGAGAGTATCCCACCTTTATTCCAGTGTGCTGAGGCTAATGGTCTTTCTGGAGAGCATGTTTAGCCACTTCCACTCCGCTTTGGTTCCATTGGCCCTTATGACTTGATTTTTCCATAATAACTGATATTGTTTTTTTTTAAGAGGTCTCTTTTAGGTTTTCAAACATTTTATTGTTTTAGTTTAATATAAGTTAAGGTGATGCAGATGAGGCTCCAGTCCCCTGTGAAGACAACATTTATATATACAGGGAATGCATGGGAACAAGGGAGAGGTTCTTACTAGACCAAGGCTGAATGGGGGTTTCAATTTATTTGAATAGCTGTGATATAAGCTTTGATGCAAAATCTGTCCAGCAGGGGCCTGGTGGTGGTAGGGGGACCTTTCTTGCAAAAATTTTAATCTGGTGGACTTCTTAAAGTTTGGGGAACTCATAGCCATAAGGACCATTTTTCACTATGGTTAGATACAGTTAGTTAGTTAGATACTTTTTGACCTCTTTTACATGGAGAAATGTATCCCATTAGAGAGGCATCTTGGTGACTGCTTTCAACCATTTTGGCTATTAATACATTTTTCAGATCTTCCTCAGAAAGGAGTGGTTGTTTCCCATTGCCAGGGTTTTTAGGGGATTTCAGAATTTGGGAGAATTTATTAGACCCCCCTATCCCTATGTAGCTGCTTGTTCATTTTAATTCATTCATTCAGAGTAGCTAATAATTCTAACAGCCTGCATGCCCCTCTCAGTACTCTGCTTTACTCTAATAAGTTGTATTCCTGACACACAACCCTCCTGTCACTGCTTGACACCCAAGTTCACATTTTGAGCATATTCCTATAACGTAATTCTGCAGGTGTATTCCATTCACACCATCTCCTTTGGTATTGGTGGTGGATGCTTTGAATGTTGCCAGACTCTTTAGGTGTATTTACAAGGGCAGATTTAAGTGGGATGTTTTATTTGCTTCAGTTCCTATGCTTGTACCTGTTGGCATGGGAGAAGGAGAACTTTTCAAAGAGTTTGATATTAGTATCATACTGGGACTGTGCGGTGCTGGAAGTAATGGGCTTATTGGAAGAATCTTCAAAACTACAAGACATCAAGCAGGTCCCAGAAGAAAAGGGTGACAGATGTCCACTACTTGTAGTTCTACGATTTCCTAGTGAATGACTTGTATTTAGAATCCTGATTGATTGCTTACAATATCTGATGCAGAGCTTAATTTAGGATTTATAGTATCATGAGTCAAGTGGTCAGATAAGTCCAGATTTAGGAAGAAAGCACTTGTTTAACTTTTGGGACTTAAAAGATTTGATTCTAAACAATAAAATTACCTTAAAGAAGTGAGCACACATAGTTTATCTTTCTAGGTGTTTTTTCAATCACAACAATGGCAGGTTTTATTTATTTTATTTTTTATTTATTTACATTTTTTTTTTTTTTGCTAAGTGTCTGTGCCTTTCTGCATGCCTCTTCTGAGGGCTGTATCCCATTTACCATAGCTTCTAAATTAAATAACTCTAGATTCACTGTAATTAGGAGAGAGGGAGGTATGTAACTTAAAAAAAAATGTTTGTTTCATAATATCTTTATAATTGTGACTTCTTAATTATGAAGGACTCCCATATAGCTATCTTTCTGTCTACCTACCTAGGGTTGAAACTTAAAGATACTGAATGGTAACTTATCGAGCACAAGTTCTCAATGAACAGCTGATGAAAAAACACAAAAGAAAAGAACAAATTTTGTTTTTTGCAGGGGGTCAACACCCCCTACACCACCTTACTAATTTTAACTATTTACCGAAATCCTACTTAGTGGAATGATGAAACGATGACACATTGCCGAAGATTTACTTTAATGAACACCCAGATCATAGTAATTTCACTCTAGGAAACTAACCACATGACCACCAACTCTATAAAAAGAAACCGAAGCAAATCAAACCCACCCAATTGAGGGGCATCACACGACCCATGCCCCCTAACTAGATTATACTGTAGTGGAGAAAAGGTCAAAGTTCACCATGGTGGCCAAGTGGTTAGTCTCCCATTGTTAAATTACGATGATCCGGGTGTATGTTAAATTAATTTTTCAGCAACGTCATCTCATCATTTTGTAGTCTGATTAGGCAGGAATTCAGGAAACAGAAGTAGGTGCGCACACACTCTATATATATATATATATATATATATATATATATATATATATATATGTATATATATATATATATATATATATATATATATAGTGGTGGTGCTGCGGTAGCGTTATCGCCTCACAGTTAGACGTTGTCCTGTTCGATTCTCAGCTAGAGTGTCTTCTGTGTGGAGACATGCGTGAACGGGCATACCTTCGTTGAAGGTTGTGCGTCAGGGCTGGCAACTCGGCACGTAAAAATCTACTGCCAATCATTAGCGGACCGGAGTTCCGCTGTGGCGACCCCTAACCGGGAAAAGCCGAAAGACAACATATGGATTCGTATCACTTTACCTAAAGACCAATGTTCTTTGTGTTTCACTGTTGCAGTCATCACATTTGGGTTATCTGCCTGCTGCCTGAATACCAGAGTCTTCGAATTTCTGTGTAGGATGCTGTCTCTTCTTCCATGACGTCAGGTCGTCAGGGGTATAAAACATGCAGCCGATGCCATTAAATCAGTCCTCCTTGCCGTGCGGTGACCGAAGCAGAAGCAGTTCGCAAGTGCCAGTCGGCCGTCTCCTGAAATTTTCGGTTTCGAGTTTCAGACCCGAAGTCTTCAAAAAAGATAAGTACCCTGTTGGGGATCCTTTTTCTTGTTCCAACTGATGTCAGTAAAAGTTAACAATTGCCTTGCCTGTGGAAAGCAAATACCTCATAGAGATTTTCATTCTTATTGCATCCCCTGTTTAGGCTCAGACCACGACGTCCCACGCTGTCGGATTTGTGCCTTGTTCAACCCCCGAACTATTCATTGTCGACCTATTTTTGCAGCCAATTACTTTCGTACTCTATCTCAGTACTCCAAAATGGCTTCATTAAGCCATCAGACTACCGATCTTCTGAAAAAACGTAAAATACAGAGACCGCATAGGTCCTAAACTGCCGACGATGCTTCCGTTAAGCTAGTCACCAGTCCACCTGTACTCAGTGAGGTGCTTTCCTGATAACCGCTACTTCAGATTCGCAAGCCTCTACTGAGACCCATTCGGAGTCCAGTATGCCACGAGATGCTTCTTCGACTATGGAACCTGCGGATGTCTCTACCTTGGATGGGTCTGGAGCCGCTGTGCAGGCATTGGCTTTTGAGGGTGTATTCAGGCCTACAGACATTCATATTAAACCGACGCCATCGTTTCCATCCAGAAGTTCCAAATCCCTCAGGCCAAAAACTCGTACTACGCCAAGAAAACCAACCAAACTGCAGGATCAGGCCTATATGCCTCAAAAACAAATGCTTAGAATGGCTGAAGACCTTATTACCTTAATTAGGGGAAGCCGACCTTCCCCCTCTAAAAGACCTAGAACTGAATTTCTTTCTGATTCTTCTGATCAGGAATCTGATATTTCTGCTCCTTCTGATTACCAGGATTTGCCCTTATCTACTTATGAGGATTCTGATGCAAAGGATTCCATTCCCTCTGCCTCCAGTCCAGAAGATCTTTCTTTCGGTGAAACCTTGCATACTGTTAGGGAGCATTTCCACTGGGAAAGCCAGGATTACTCTGAGTCCAAAAAGAGACTTAGGGAGATTTTACTCCTGCCTCAGCACAGGCCTTTAGCTATCCCTCCTGTTCTGGACATTGTCGATGTTTTCCTGGAATCCAGCCTTAACCTAGACACTTTACCTCCAGCTCCCAGAAAACCTGACTGGTATTAGAGTACCTGACTCTCAAGTTACTCTTCAAGAATCCTTCTGCGGATCCAGAGACCATTTTCCAAGGACCAAAAGGCATTAAGGCTACTGCTGCCAAAAATCCTATCCCTTCTGATAGAGATTCTAGAGCCTTAGACAGATGGGGTAAGAAGGTATACACTTCTGCTACTTTGGCCATTAGGGCTTTAAATTGCCAGTTTCATATGTTAAAGTATCAGCAGCATGTTATGGGATTACTTGAACAGAAAATTATGTTGATTCCTGACTGTGCTGAGCACAAAGAATTGAAAGATTTAATGCATTCTGCAGAACAAGTTGGTAAACATAATTTGCAATGTAGTTTTGACACTTTAGAAGCATCTTGCAGGGCTGCTGTCACTGGGTCTGTACCTAGAAGGCATGCTGGGCTTAAGGAACAAAACTTGCCAGATCATGTTAAAGCTAAATTACTGGATGCTCCCTTAAACCAAGACTGCCTTTTTGGCAACAAAGCAGAAGTCGTCCTCAAAAGGATGGAGGAAAAAGCTAAATCTATGCAAACTGTTAAAGATATCCTACAAGTACAGCCTCCCAGATTCAGTAGGCATTGGCCCTCAATGAACTGGTCCTTTCTAGTCACTTCCAGGACTTCTCAGTCCAAACCCAGGAACAGCAGACAACCTCATTGGCTCATAGGTTAGTACTGGGCTAATTGCCTTTGGGGCAGAGGAATAACATTGGCCAACATTTAAACCAGCAGGAAAAGAGTTATACTGTGTCTAAGATATCAACTAGTATCTCAGCGGAATAAGTTGTAGGAAGCAGTCCTTATGGCAATTGTATATTTTGTAAATATGCTATAAAATATCACTCATTTTCTACTGCTAACACCTCTAAAGTATCCTATGTTAGATTTGTTATTATCCTGACTAGCCAATGGGGAGTCTTCTAGGTTGCGCAAAAATTGCATTTCAAAATATCTACATGATATAAGCAAAAGAACCTCCAATGCACTGTTTAAGTACTGTCTTTTACATAGTGGGGTCCACTTCTTATTTATAGGCATAGACAAAATGATTATACAGGGATTGATAAGTTGGGCTAACATGATTACAAACAAAAATGGATTATTAAATCAGGAGCTTTGTTTTCTCTAGGACTTAAATGAACACTTAACTTTCATAGCAATTATTTCTTTTGTCTTTTCAACTTTTCTTCATTAGATGTCAATATATTTATATATTTTCTATTATATGTTACAATTTGCCAGTTATGAAATTATTTTGAATTTATTTTTCATGATTATACTTTATTACGACTTTGCATTATTATTTACCATGATCTTTAGTAATGTTGTTTGCCTGGCTACTAATAGGATATATCATAAAATACTTCTTATTTATTTTTTTCTTGTATTACACCACTTAATTTTGGAGTTATATTTTAGGTCATGCAATCCATTGCAATCTGCATAAGGGACACAAAGACACATATTTAGCACTAGAGGTGTTTTATCACACCAAAAGCTATTTGCTGTTTTGAGAGAATTCTTTACTGAGCATTTACAGCTGTTATTTTAGTATGATTATACAGGATTGTGAATTTGAAAGTACACAATACATTGCAAGCTGTATTATTGCCTTTTTCATGACTAATAAATGAATTATTTTATAGAAGTGCTGGATTCTTTTTTGTTTGGCTTTTTGTGGCTGAGTCCAAGCACTTGTTTGTAGGACAGCTTTAGTGCCTTTTCGCTCCTGATTTGGGAGGTTGGAATGATGGTAATGGTGTTTATCTTACATGCACAAGTGAAGAGTTACCGAATAGCTGGGTAACTACAGCAGAGCTAGTAAGAGAGACTGCTAGAAAGATGCTTGGTGTGACATCTGGAAAGAGGAAGGACGAAAAGGAGACCTGGTGGTGGAATGAAGAAGTACAGGAGAGTATACAGAGAAAGAGGTTGGCGAAGAAGTGGGATTGTCAAAGAGATGAAGAAAGTAGACAAGAGTATAAGGAGATGAGGTGCATGGCAAAGAGAGAGGTGGCAAAGGCTTAAGGTTAAGGCATATGAAGAGTTGTATAAAAGGTTGGACACTAAGGAGGGAGAAAAGGACCTGTACCGATTGGCTAGACAGAGGGACCGAGCTAGTAAAGATGTGCAGCAGGTAAGGGTGATAAAGGATAATGACGGAAACGTACTCACAAGTGAGAAGAGTGTGTTGAGCAGATGGAAAAAGTACTTTAAGGGGTTGATGAATGAAGAGAATGAGAGGGAAAAAAGTTTGGATGATGTGCAGATAGTGAATCATGAAGTGCAGTGGATTAGCAAGGAGGAAGTAAGGATAGCTATGACGAGGATGAAGAACGGAAAGGCTGTTGGTCCAGATTACACACCTGTGGAAGCATGGAGGTGTTTAGGTGAAATGGCAGTGGTGTTTTTAACTAGATTGTTTAATGAAATCTTGGAAAGTGAGAGGATGCCTGAGGAATGGAGAAAGTGGTTTGGTACCGATTTTTAAGAATAAGGGTGATGTGCAGAGCTGTAGTAACTACAGAGGGATTAAACTGATCAGTCACAGCATGAAGTTATGGGAAAGAGTAGTGGAAGCTAGGTTAAGAAGGGAGGTGATGATTAGTGATCAGCAGTATGGTTTCATGCCAGGAAACAGCACTACAGATGCGATGTTTGCTCTGACAGTGTTGATGGAGAAGTACAGAGAAGGTCAGAAGGAGTTGCATTGTGTCTTTGCGGATTTAGAGAAAGCATATGACAGGGTGCCTAGAGAGGAGTTGTGGTATTGTATGAGGAAGTCGGGAGTGTCAGAGAAGTATGTAAGAGGGGTACAGAATATGTACGAGGGTAGTGTGACAGCGGTGAGGTCTGCGGTGGGAGTGACGGATGCGTTTAAGGTGGAGGTGGGATTACATCAAGGATCAGCTCTGAGCCCTTTATTATTTGCAATGGTGATGGACAGGTTGACAGACGAGATCAGACAAGAGTCCCCGTGGACTATGATGTTTGCAGATGACATTGTGATCTGTAGTGAGAGTAGGGAACAGGTGGAGACGACCCTGGAGAGGTGGAGATATGCTCTAGAGAGAAGAGGAATGAAGGTCAGCAGGGCTAAGACAGAATATATGTGTGTGAATGAAAGAGAGGATAGAGGAATGGTGAGGATGCAGGGAGTAGAGGTGGCAAAGGTGAATGAGTTTAAGTACTTGGGATGAACAGTTCAGAGCAATGGTGAGTGTGGAATAGAGGTGAAGAAGAGACTACAGGCAGGATGGAGTGGGTGGAGAAGAGTGTCAGGAGTAATTTGTGACAGACGAGTACCAGTAAGAGTGAAAGGGAAGGTCTACAAGAGGGTAGTGAGACCATTTATTTTATTTATTTTATTTAACATTTGTTGACCGGGAAAGTCCGACTAGGTTCCACAGATCCTGTTTTCAGCGAAGGCCCGGGGAGAAATGCTCCAGAAGCATGTTTTTAGAATGTGGGAGGAAACCGGAGTACCTGGAGGAAACCCACACGAATGCAGGGAGAACATGCAAACTCCACACAGAAGGCACCCCAGCCAAGAATCGAACCGGAGAACCTCTTGCTGTGAGGCAACAGCATAAACCGCTGCACCACTGCGCTGCCCAATGTTATATGGGTTGGAGACAGTGGCATTGACAAAAAGGCAGGAGTCAGAGCTTGACGTGGCAGAGATGAAGATGTTAAGATTTGCACTGGGTGTGACGAGGATGGACAGAATTAGGAATAAGTATATTAGAGGGTCAGCCCAGGTTGGAAGGTTTGGAGACAAAGCCAGAGAGGCAAGATTATGTTGGTTTGGACATGTGCTGAGGAGGGATGCAGATTATATTGGGAAAAAGATGCTAAGGATGAAGCTGCCAGGTAAAAGGAAAAGAGGAAGGCCTAAGATAAGGTTTATGGATGTGGTTCGAGAGGACATGCAGGTGGTTGGTGTGACAGAGCAAGATGCAGAGGACAGAAATAAATGGAAACAGTTGATCTGCTGTGGCGACCCCTAATGGGAGCAGCCGAAAGAAGAAAAAGAAGACACAAGTTGCAGGGTTTGATTCTCAGATGGGGTAATTGGATAGGCTTAGAATGGCCCACAAAGGCAATTAGCCTAGTACTAACCTATGAGTCTATGAGGTGGTCTGCCGTTACAGTCTCAGGCTACGCACAGACCTAAGCAGTGGG